>NW_022436979.1:14302011-14468945 GCF_009761245.1 Sapajus apella | reverse complement strand
CCCAGGAGGCGGAGGTTGCGGGGAGCCGAGATCCCGCCATTGCACTCCAGCCTGGGGAAAAAAAAAAAAACCCCGTCTAAAAAAAAAAAAAAAAAAAAAAAATAGTCACTCAGGTAATAAACATCTCCCAATGCCTCTCTTGTTCTGGGTTTCCCTTCTTAAATTTCTCAAGCTATACAGACTATATATTTCTGTTTGAAATGCAGGCCAGAAAACCACCTAACAGATTTACATTTGATCTCAAGAAAGTTAATACAAGGCCTATTATTAATAGGTTTCTAAAAGAGTTTAATGCTATTTTTATTTGTATTTTAAATATAGCAGTAGGAAATATCAACTTGCATTCTTGGAACTAAATAAGGATTGTTGATTTTCACATAAAGAATCTAAGAATAATTGTATTATTAAATCTCTTAACTGGGTTTGGGACATACGAAATATCTCATTGTGGGGATTGTATATCTAATTATTTTAAAACTTATATGCAAAATCACTTCCATACAAGCAAATATTATAAATTTAATGCAAATTATATTCCACATTTATATGAATATATGCAATTATAAAAATACTTTCACATATATTTTCCTAAATTAATTTTAAATTAAATTGCTATGTTTTCTCTACCTATTGGAAACTTTAAATATATAAGTAGATATATGTACCTATATCTTCACAGGGAACATTTTAACATGAAATCTCTAGCAAAGCATAATAGAAATTTGTTTATGTCTCCCTATTCTATTCATGTGATGAAAGTCAACTCATAATCCCATAAACTATAATATGCTTGCTGTTAGACTTCATTCTTCTATCTAATTTCCATTGACACTGCAGACTGTATGCAATAAAATAGCTCCTTTGAATGTGCATTTTCATTTGAATGTGAAGGCTGTGAGGGAGACTGTGAAATCTGAATCACAAATATCCATAACCGTACGTCTCGCTCAGATCCATCCTGCTGGCTTTGCCATCTCCATGGAAGCAAGTAAGGGCAGGCACAGAATGATTAGACTTCACATGCAAGGGAGCATAAAGAAGAGATAAGAGACCAGCATGACTATCAAATCACTTATCTAAGGTTCAAACCACATGAAAGTTTTAGTCTACCCTATCATAACTTCCCTTAAGTATTACAATAAAAAGTTTCTTTGAGTATGAACTATTGTAAGAAAAACTTGATGCAGAAGTGCAGAGTTGAACAATGGTTGCCAGAGGCTGGGGGAGTTGGGAAAGTGAAAATGAAGGGTTGCTGATCAAAGGGTACACAATTTCCAACAGACAGGAGGAATAGATTTTGGAATCAATTTTGAGATTCACTGCATACCAGGGTGTGCAGTAGTCAATAAGAATAGCATACTGCATGTTTCAAAATAACGGAGTACATTTCAAATGTCTCACCATAAAAAAATAGGTGAGTTGATGGATATGTTAATTTGCTTGATTTAATCATAGCACATTATACACATCACATTGTATGTACCCCATAAACATATATAACTATGATTTTTCAATTATAAAAATAACTTGATTTTGTAAAGTTGTCTCAAAACGTTGCCTTCCCCCACATCTAAAGTGACTCAATGAATAAAAATGCCACTATCATCTATGAAATAGCCTAAAAATAAAAATTAAAAAAGCTGACTTAGAATTGCTTAGCTCATTAAGATAAATTTTATTCTATAATTAGGCAAAGACACTTAAATTTCTGGGGTTTTATTATTTGATAAACTATTGTTTTTCCAGATTTCTGACAGATGGCTAAAACAACTAAAGCTGCTTAATTCTTTTATATTTAGAAATTCCACGTGATTATTTTTCAATTAAGCTTGATATTTTGACTATATTTTCAATGGTTCTCTTTTACTTTTATATTATTTTTATATACTTTGTTTTCTGAGATGGAATTTTGCTCATTGCCCAGGTTGGAGTGCAATGACTAGATCTCAGCTTACTGCAACCTCCACCTGGTTCAAGTGATTCTCCTGCCTAAGCCTCTACAGTAGCTGGGATTACAGGGACCTGCCACTACTTTCCTCTAATTTTTTGTATTTTTAGTAGAGACAGGGTTTCACCATCTTGGCCAGGCTGGTCTTGAACTCCTGACCACAAGTGATCTGCCCACCTCAACCTCCCAAAGTGCTGGGATTCTAGGCGTGAGCCACCATGCCTGGCCTATATACTACCTTTTATGTAAAGGAATATATATAATTAACGTATGCTTTAAAGATAAATACATGAACAAAAAAATCCATTTTCATGCCTATGCATCTTAAGAAAATTATCAGTATTTTGAACCCTTCTTGGTGTCCTCTTTAGTCCCAACTCCCTTTTCTCCCCTATAGAGGTAACTCCGCTATGAATTATATATACATCATTCTCTTGTCTTCATTGTTTTAATAGATATGGACTTATCGGATTCATATTTTAGTTTGCATGTTTGTATTTTATATAATAGAAATAGTGTATGCATTTATTTTGAACTTGCTTTGACTCAACATTTTTGTTTTCGAGATCGAGTTCATCTTCCCTAGTGTATAGTGTATTACTATATAAATAGGCCAAAGTTTATATTTCAATTCTGTCAAACATTTGACATAGTTCCAACTTTTTTGCAAATGCAAATTATGACTTCAGTGAACATTTAAGTACAAGTCATCCATATGTGTATATCTGTCCCAGAGAACTAGGTCACAGGATGAACACATCTGCAAGTTTCCCAATAATTCCAGCATAAGCACCTGCTATTCTACATTCCCATATATAAAAAGATTATTTCACTTTTTCTTTATAGCCAACATCACTGGGATAAAATGGTGTGATTTTAACTTGATTACCCCGATGCCTAATGAGGATGAATACATTCTCCTAAGCATATTAGCCACTAACACTTAGTGAAATTCCTGTTTGTATGTTTTGCTATTTTCTTATTTTTTCATTGATTTGAATTTTTAGAAATATATATGGAATACTAATCTAAGTTATATGTCTGACAGGCCCTTTCATTTTAGCTTATTTTTAACACTCTGGTGTTTTGGAATAATGTTTTAAATTTTTGTTTTGTTCATTTATTTACCTAGAGACAGGATCTTGCTATTTTGCCCAGGTAGAGCTCCAACTTCTAGACTCAATGGATCCTCCCACCTCAGCCTCCAGAGTAGGTGGGACTATATGCATGTGCCACCATGCGTAGCCTGGGAAGAGTTTTTTTAACTGTAACTTGCTCTTTTCTCCTGTAGGTAATTTCAATTTTCTGTAATTATTAAAACATATTTTATATATCACACAAATCTATTATTGAAGGATTCTAAGAGCATAATGGTTGGTTGATAATGGTTGGTTGATTGTTTCTGCTGAATCTTACACGTAGTGACTAGCTTTACTTTGTATTTTGTAATTTCATATTTGGGACTCATCTTTACTACGGATACCTTGTACGAGTTAAATTGAGTGCATGGGCCTCCAGCACCATTTGCATCTGCTTCTTCTTCCAGCATTCCTAACCTGAGGCCACGTAAATTCATCTCTCAGCTTGGGCCTTCCTGGACACTGACATGAGAAATTCAAACTCTAAACTCATTTGAAGAAAGTGAATGTTCAGGAATTTTTTGTGCAAAATGGGACAGGTGCTTTTTTCCCCCCCTAATTAGAGTCCAGGCAGACACATTTTCTTTGCCATTTCCTTTTGCAGACTGGCAGGTTATTTTTGAGTATGGCCTTTTGAGAGTATACATTTCAAGGGTCACAGCTGTACATTTGGAGTTTTCAGTCCCTCCTCTATACCTGGAAATGCTCTACAGCCTTGTATGTTTTCCCTGCATAGTCCTTAAAACTATGCCTCTTAGTTAAGGAGACTGACATATGCCCCTCAGGGCAGCCATAGTTCAGCATTTTCTTACTCCTGCTTTTCAGCTTCCTTGTCATTTGGGGGTTTGGGAATTTCCTTTTCTTGAAACTCAGCTATGCCATTAAAACAATTTTGTTACAGTCTATCCAATATTTCTATGGTTTTGTAGAATGAGGTTTCTTAAATTATTTATTTCTAGAAGCAGCAATCTTTCTTAGTTAAATGAATGTAGTACTTATTTCTTCCTTTGTCTAAAAAGAGTAATATCTGATCAAATAAATTATATTCGTGCTAAAAATAAATAATAAAGGAATGAAAGAACGATGAAAGGAGTTTACAGATAGGAGTAAGGAATTATAGGTTTGTTTTTTCTCCACAAATGGGGGTCTCACTCTGTTGCCCAGGCTGAAGTACATGGATGTGATCCTAGCTCACTGAAGCCTTACACTCATGATCGAGAGATCCTCCCACCTCAGCCTCCCATGTGGCTGAGATTACAGGCGTGAGTGTGATTTTAAGCCTAAGAGGTTGTGAAAGATAGGTGCTGAGGTTATCATGTACCCTGGAAAGTGCCCAGGCACATGAAAACACTTGGAATTTCATCCTCTGGAGGCAGCAATCTTCTAAGGGTGTGGGAAAGGGATAAATTTAGTTCCCCTAGAACCTTCATTCTTAGCCTTAAGATGCACATTTAATCTCCGAATAGATTTCCATTTGAGCTGTCCTTTCCTTCCATTTCTGAATGTAGAGGTGCTACCCAAGCTCTGAGTCTTTTCACTGTAAGTGGCTCTAGTCCAGGCATTTCCACCAGGCACCTGTGAAGAGACTAATACAGGGACGTCATCTATTCTCTACTTCCACCACCCTAGGGCCTTCTGATTCTCCATGAAAAGAACTGTAAGAGAAGTGGAAGAATAGAGGGCTTGTTTGAAAAGGAGCTGCCTCCACTGTGCACACCTACAGAAGGCATCCCCCAGCTCTCTGAAGCATGTGCCATTGTGTCCAGATGCTGATACTCAGCTGCCTTGGCTCTACCAGGCTGATACGTTTCCCAGATTTAACAGCCAGAGCTTTCTGATCAAGATGGACTTCTGGTCAGAAGCCAATGATCCTTCACTGTAGTTAGCATAACATGGACAAAGCCAGGATAAACTGCTCTCCCTTGAGACAGTAGATTTTTAGGAATCTTTACACACATGGTGGGCTGAAATGGTCAAGTTGTGTTTGAAGGAGGAGTGTCTTCTTGGTGTGACCAGCATGTAAATTTTCAAGTACCTTGCACTCTGTATAGTAATGGGCCACAGTATCTACTCCCAGAGCAATGCAAGAGAGGTATTGGTTATACATAAACATGCTTACATATCCATCTTTATAGTTTTTACATGTTAACATCAATTTGTTACTATCCATATAAAAAGGTTTCATCGTGGATAAGCCCTACCTACATTTAATCCCAGACTGCTATATTCTGACATCTACTGCTTTTAAGTAGGCTTATTTAATGCAGTCTACAATCAAGAAATTTATTGCAATAGTAACACACATCAGTATGGTAAGTCACCTGCCCCCACCAAAAGTCTGGCAATGCATTGCAAATGTGATTGATGATTACATTATCTTCTCTCTCTCTGTGTGCATGTGTGCGTGCGTGCATGCGTGTGTGTGTATAAAACAGGACAAATAAAATTAAGTTTATGTAATGGATACTATGGTCTGCCTACGTTCCAACCAATCCCCTTTTCATCATTTCAAACACAACTTTAGGTATTTCTTTCCCCACAGAATCAAATGCATCTTAGTAAACTAACTTCAGCTCCTATCCCAGTGTCTGATTTTTCTAAGGTAAATATGACGCCTCTTGCCAAGTCACTTGTGTAAGAACGGCATGTGATGGAATTTTAGCCAGTGGTGTACCAAGGGTTGTCTTCTAGGGTAAGGCTGTAAGAATATCTTATTTCCCTCCAGGAGAGATAAATAAGAAATGTTTTTTCTTCTTCCTAAATTATCAAGTGTTTGGAATTGACATTCATATCTACTGCCACCATCTTGATCCTAGATTGAATTAAACCCAGAGGGTACCTGTGTTGGGGGTTACAGAGTGCAAGAAGGAAGCAACAAAGCATGCCTGGGTGGATGAAGAAGAAAACGCTCAAGTTCTACCTCTAGGTTTCCTGTTAAGCATGAGATAAAATCCCTGTTGCTTGAGTCAATTGGAATCAGTTTCTATAACTTGGAGCCATGAGCAAATTAGCAGATAAACCAAGAGTCAAAAATGACTCAGGACAAGTCCTTGGACTGCAAATCCAAATAAAAGATAAGCTATCATAAAATTTACATCTATCATTCTGAAAGATCCATTGCAGTATGATTAATAGAGCTGGAAATGTACATGACAGAATTTGAAAGAAAAATATCAGATTTTTTTTTCCAGTGAAGATGACCTTAGCTGCCACTGTTAACTATACTGTAAAGAATGGATTTCCAGGCTTGTTCTCTATCGAAATATAGATTTGGCTGTTTTCATCTTGTAATGAGATAATTGAGCTCTAGTTTTCATTTATGTATTCAGCAATATAATAAAGGGAATTAGATCTATCCAGAAGTCTGTGCAAATACACACTAACAGCCCCCACTGCCTGCTTCTCACCAAGCCAGTCTAATTTAGATGTTCTTTAAGGTTATTATCTTCCAGAGATCCATCTTCATTTCTTCTTCCTACTAACCAAACGTTTTCAAATTTAGTGTGATATACAAATGGTTGAAGCCCTTCCCTCCTGACATTTGGATCACATGCTGCCCAAATGATAATTCTGTGCTCTGGGCTTGAACCAAGGCTATTTGAGAGCATTTCTGAAATCACAGGATGATTAAAACTAGTAATGGTCAACTGAGTCAGCCTTTCTTCTCTGGAATGTGTTTTCTTCTCATTTATTAAGAGTGTTTTTCTCTACCACCAAAGCACTATCGTATAACAAATTACTCAGAATGTGACATCTCAATACGTGCCTTTACACAGAGGATCAGAAACACTGCACTATCTGGTCCTTCTGAACACACTGCTAAAAAAAATTCCTACATACATGCTGTGGTTTATGAGTGTGACCCTTCCAAACACGATATGAAGTTCACTCTATTGTCTTTACCTCCTCAATCTTTTCCCCCGCTTATAGTTCTGGCAGCTGGTAATGAAGGAGGAAGGTCAGCTCTACAGTAACTCTGCACTTGCTGATCTCTAACATTTTCAAGAATGACAGATTCACTTCCCATTTGCTGTACCTGTGGAGACTATTTTAAAAGAACGGAAGATTTATGCAGCTCCACAAACAACATAGTATAACTTTAAAAAACAAATGACACCTGTCTAGCAGTTCACGATGTCGGATGATTAATGTCATACTTTTTGCAAACAAAGGACTGATTCATCCTTTTCCATCTTCCTGAAGGCTCTTGGGCAAAGACAGGGTGGAACTTTCATCTGTTCTGTATCTCATAAGTAAGCATGCTTATTATGATGGGATCCAATGTACATTTGGACCTGTCCTCTGGGCATTAACCTCAGTGCTGCCGCCTGACCAAGTACAAATGCCAAGGAACAAAGCTGTGAGCGATGCAGAAAAGGCACTCCAGAGAAGAATCAGCACAGGCTGCTGGGGCTTCTTGGCAAAGCCTTCATTTTCATCTCTTCCAACCACTAAATCACGACTGTAAGTTAAATATAAATCAACAAATAGCCAGGTATAATTTTTACTATTGGACTTGACCATGGGTAATTTATTAAAAAAATAAACTGTCCCAATTCAAGGGAAAACAAACATGAAAGAGCATGTCACAGGTACATCTTTGATCATACTTAAAATGCTTGCTCTCTGACCGCTTTATTTTTAAGACATTCTATAGCTATTACATTAGAATTGTATACTGAAAGAATTTAATGAATAATGAAATAATGTACTTTAACCAAAGTACATTAGATGTTTTACAAGACCATAGTATTTTAAATAAAATAGTGTATAATTTTTTAAAAATGCAACTTGTCTTATTAGGTGAATAGTCTTTCAGGTAGGATAATAAATAAGAACACAGGTTCTGAAGCCTCTACCTGGAATTCAGGACTGGGTCTGCCAACTTCTGGAAGGATCAGCCTAGAGAAGTTGTATAATGATCTGTGCCTTTACCCTACTTAGCCCTTATTAAAGATAATGTTGTATACTGTAGAGTATTTTTTGAAGATGAAAAGCTAATATTTTTCAAATAGGACACACATAACAAACTATCATTGTTACTCTAAAATGTGAGCTCTCAGGATTTAAAATATGAGAATTTTAAGACTGTGCATCGAAAGATGAGATCTAGAAAGTTGCTTTTGAACAACTTGAAAAGGTCAATTTTTTAAAGGGAGGGAAATTTTACATAGGAATCGTAACCATGTCACATCAGTTGAAATGGTTTATACATTAAATAAAAATTTTTAAAAATATTCAAAGCCTTTGCTGATTAGTCATTCACTTAACATTATTTCTTACATACCAACATTTGTCAGGCACCGGTGGATACCAAGAATACCAGGATCATCAAAATGAATACAGTCCCTGATCTCACTCAGTGTCCATTTTAGTGGAGGAAACAGACAATTTTGGAGTGTGACCAACCTGCATGTGATGAAATTCAAACTGTACCATGAGAGGGTACATAGCTTATGGAGGGAAGGCTATTCTAAATAGGATTTTCAGTGAATGCCTGTCTGAAAACAGAAATTCAGAATGAAAATCAGCTAGTCTTACAAGCAGACAAAGGGAGAGCAGATAATTCATACAGACTGTCTATCAGACACCAAGGAGGGCACAGAGGATTCAGTGGTAAGCTTGGAGATGAAGTTTCTACCCTCTGGAGCTTATAATATGGAGAAAGAAGAAATGAAACTTTACATTTTGTTCAATTATTTTATTCTATTTGCAATAGGAAAACACTGATGGAGAATGAAATAGAGATTAAATATATCAAGATCAATGTTTTTAAGAGTTGGATGGTACCTTTGGTTGAGTACATAATGGAAATTTGCAATAGCAGGATGCATTAGGAAACCCCTGCTGAAGCACAGACAGGAGATCATGGTGGCTTGGACTCAGATAGTAGAGATGCCAAGAGACCATACATTTGAGACAAATATTGAACATCAAATCACAAAATACAACAATTGACTGCTTATGGGAATTGAGGGAATGGAAGGAGTCAGTATGACAAAGATTCCTGGTTTAAGAAACTACTTCCCAGATGGTCACATTCCTTATAAGAGAGGGGAAAAAAATCAAAGCAAGTTAAGTTTGAAATGTCCAAGATATACCCAAGTGAAGTAGCCATGTGGACAAGTATAGAAATTGTCAACATAGTGTAGAGTTTATTAATTATTTCCCTAAGAATTTTCAAAGCAATTGAAATGACTAAGATTATCCAGGGAGAGAAGATAATGACACATGGACTGAAGTGAGAGCCCTAGTGATAGTAAGAGCCAAAGTAAACTCCCTGCTCATTTGGAACATGATTACTAAATTCTCCAATGGGAAATTTAAAATTTTTAGTAGAAAGAACATAAAAGTCTCTTGTTAGTGACCTTTATGTGACAAGCTTTGTTTTTACTTCAGACATGTTAAGAAAAATGTGGGGTTATATGTTGGTTGTTTATAAATTTATTTAAGTGATAGTTAAGACTTTCTAATAATGTATCAGCACAGATTTAAAAATAAATATTAGTTCAACATTGAATGTTAAAATGATAGATTAATTTTTCATCACTGATATATATGATAGTAATATAGTATTTAATACTTTGCTCCTTATTCTTAAAAAGTTCATATTTTATATCCACATAACTTTGTTATAAAAAGGAATAAAATGTATAATATAAATTTAATGATAAATTGTTTTCATGGCATTCAAAAAATGCTCAATATCCCCAAGGCTTCTGAAATATTATATGACATAAAATGGCTTGATATGCTTATTTTGGGAACATTAACATAATAGAATACAATCAATAGTATCTAATAATTACAGCAAAACCACATAATTCCCATAAGTAAACATGTGCTGTACATACTATACCAATTACTATCCTGTAAAATGCTTAATTGCATTCTATGTAAGGCAATTCATCAGAAAATAAGACTATCTCATTTTACTCTTGAGAGCATTTCAGAATTTATCATGTAACAGCAGTAGTAATAAAGATTCACATCTCCAAATTCATTCAAGACCAAAGACTGGCACAAGGAATACGTAATGTATGATCATCTTCCAATTCATGTATAATCAAAAGCTTCTAAGAAGGAACTTTAAGTGATAGCAAGAAAGGTTTCAAACTGGTTTACAGTATAAAATACCAACACCACCAAGAAATACCAAAACATGAAAATTACCATTGGCTTTCATTTTTAGTGTTTAATTTTTGTTTACTTAAGCACTTGTTAAATAAACCATAATGACTTTTTCATTTCTAAAATAAGTGTCCAAGTTTATAAATGAGATTTTATTTGGTACCAAAATATTTATCATCAGTTTTCATGTATCTGCTCCCAAATCATTAGCTTGTCAGTCTTCCCCTAGTCTCATCTCTGTGAGTTATACCTACAAGAAGCAGAGGAGGAGCAGAACATTGCCAAAATAACCCATTCCTTCTTCCCTTTCCTACACCTCCACCTGAAAAACATTTTTAAGTGAAATTACACTGTCATTACTAGATTGATTCCAAACTTAATGATTAAAGTTTTATCTCGTGAATAGACTCAATAGGGAATTATATTTTTCTCCTGTCTCCATTAATGTCTATTTTATCAGTATCTTATAAGTTAATAGATGTTTGGTGAATAGCAATCTCTATAGGTTTATTCTTCTAAGCACAGTAAAACTTAATTTAATCACAGCTTCAAAATATCATGCAATAAAACTAATTTAATTACACTTAGCAATGGCCACTAGACTCATTAAAATGTTAATGGAGCTTATAATTATTAAATTGCTTAATGATTGCTAATAAGAACAAATGACAAAATAAAATTTAAGTACAAAACAAAAATGCCCTCAGGTAATTTTTCTCGGCTTCAATCTCTTTTGACATGTTACGTTAATATCCTAGGTAACATGGTAAAATCAAGACTCATGACAAAAGATAAAGCATGAATGACTTTAAAATAAATGTCTTTGTGTCTAGAAAAGCCAATCAATTGTTTCATATAAAAATTTGCAAATTACTTCACTATACTAATTGGTGATTAGGAATATAGAAATATTAGAGGAATAAAATTCTGATATTTTAATAACTATATTTTGCTCAGCAAGTTGTAAATATGTATCAATTTATCTTCACAGCAATAAGATGATTCTCAATCCTTTGAGAATTCTACCTCCAATTGTCATTTTTGTTTTTTAATTTTATAGTTTGCTGCAATAAGCTCTAAGAAGAAATATTTGCTTTCAGGTAGTTATATGAGTTAAATTATTTGAGATAATTAAGCACATTTGAGACTATTTTAAAACTTGGCTCAGAGGTTACTTTACTACTAAACTGTGTGGGCAAGAGGGAGATAAAGCTATATTAACATTTGAAAAGATGAAAATCTACAGTGTGGGAGAATAAAAAATTAAAAATAAATGCATTATCTTTTGAAAAGGTTATTGGTTGATGAATTAAAGGCTATCAACCAGTCTAAGGCTTATCCTTCCCTCTCAAAGGCCTGTAAAATTAAATTATGCCTTCGTGTAATGGGAGGGAGAACAACACTGAAAGATCTTCCAGTCTCCAAATCTCTCCTAAAACTTTGTGATGGTCTTGGAAATGTACAAAATAGGGTTTTTTTTTTAATTTAATGAGCCTGATAAAACATTTGACTTTTTAATATTATGGTTGTAAGCCCAAAATGGTAAATGACGTCCAACAGCACAATGCCTTTGGCCGCAGGACTCTATCCTATCCCTACAAGCTCCTCACTCCCAGACTTGTGCCGTTTTTCACGGGCCAGCTGTAGTAGAAGGAATAAGGACTCACATAGTAACTACATGCATGGAATGTATTCAAGCACTGCTTCTCTGTTGGTGCCTGAGATGGACCCTGTCACTATGGTATCGTCTTTTTCATTCCTTCCCTTGCTTCTTATTTTCCAGCCACGTTTTCTTCCTTTCTGTAAACACCTAGGCTTTTCCTATGTTAAAGCTGTTACATGTCTCTTTCTAATGCTACCTTTCTCACATTTTTCCCAAATCGTATCATTCAGGTCTTAGTTCAAATGGTACATTTCAGAGTCGCCTTCTCCTACCATCCATGATGAAGTAGCCACCTGCCCTTACCCCAGCCAATCCAGTACATTGCCCAACTATATTTTATGCATGGCACTTGCCACTATCTGAAGTTGTTTTACGTATTTGCAAACAAGTTTAATACTGGTCTCCTTTCATTAGGATGCTAGATCCCGAGGGCAGAACTTCATCCGATTCATGTGCTGCCGCAGTCTCAAAGTCAAGAGTGCTTAGTAAGAGAGTGGACCAGAAATCTGACTTCTGTCTACTGAAAATGTAGGTGAGAAAGAGGAAATGTAGGACATAATTTCGTCACTTCAGATTTCTGTACTGTTACAGCTTTTTTTTTATATGCAGCAACATCACTTTCACCCACTCTAAAACTTACCTTGTTAGATTCAACTTACTTGCACAGACCTAATGAGGTTTTTATTGATTCTAGCTGTCATGGTTTTCTCCTGTGTATTTGTAATACCCACCACACAAAATTGTGAGACACTTAAACTATATTAGTTAAAACTATACTTAAAAGGCACTTACAAAGTAAAAAATATCAAATGCATTTTAAGTAACCTATGAACAATAAGACATAACTATTTTTAATGAAGAGAGTAGCTTTATCTTTCAACCACCTTTCCATTCAATAGGTGATATAATAGGTGAACAGATATAATAGGTGAAGTGCAAGCCTATCATTTAATGTAAATAGTGTGTTTTAGTCACTACTTTGTAAATACATATTTTCACAACATTGTGAGGAAAAAAAGCCACTGTAAAATATAAAGCTGGGATTCATAAAGTGCATCTACTTACTTCTACAATAGGCAGAGAGGCAATGGTGATGGAAGTTCCTCGTGTTTTCCACCACTGCACTTCATACTTGCCCTGCAAGGAGTGCCTTTGGAGACATGGGTAGTTAAATCTCCATGGACAATTAATTCCTGACCTCCTGTCTGCCACAGCCAGCAAGGATACTCATTCACCTCATGGATTATACACACAACTCCCCTGAACAGAAATGTTTTCCACAACTCATTTCATTGGGTCACTGATCAACCATCATGTGAGAGTTTTAGACACAGACCTGATTGAACCTGGAGCCCCGGAATGAGATGTGAACTCCAGACCTGGTTACCTATCATTCCCCTAATATACTAGATGACATAACATATGGTTAAAGAGGCTAATCAAATATTCCCAATTTGAGAAGTAAAATCAACGTAAAAGATAAAAATTTCAGTCTACATGTTACCTTAATCAAAAACTAAAATGCTTTTGGAGGTAATAGAAATGATAGCAATATCAATGCATGTATCCTTTATGCCATTCTTAGAAAATGAAGATTTAACTATAAGATATTTGAAACCCAAATCTATGACGACTTACATTTTATATTTCCATCCCTTGACCAATATTACTGTTTAGAAATTGCATCCCTATGGAGTATGCATGGAATGGGGTAACAAAGTTGTTCCAAGAGCTACAGAAATGAGTTAAATGGTAAATGGGAAGCCCAGAACCTTCCGCAAATTATCAACCCTGGCAAGATTCCTCAAACATAAGAGTTCAGTATCTGTGTCTATGAATCAGTTAAAGCACTTACATGATACATAAAGCTTACCATATGCATCATGTAGGAGGGAAAACATTTTACCACTACTTTTAAAGACTCCCCCTCAACATACACAACTGGGTCTGAAAATTAAACTGACATAAGATAGTAACAGGAGAATATACAAATATGCACAAAAAATATACAAATACACAAATTTATGTAACACAAGTTTTGAATGGTAGGGGAGCTTTCATAAGAAAATCACTATGCCTGTAATTCCAGCATTTGGGGAGGTCGAGGCGAGGTCACGAGATCAAGACCATTCTGGCCAACATGGTGAAACCACATCTCTAATAAAAATACAAAAAATAGCTGGGTGCGGTGACATGCACCTGTAGTCCCAGCTACTCAGGAGGCTGAGGCAGGAGAATCCCGTGAACCCAGGAAGTGGAAGTTGCAGCAAGCCAAGATTACACCACTGCACTCCAGACTGGTGACAGAGACTCAATCTTAAAAAAAAAAAAAAAAAAAAAAAAAAGAAAAATCACCCGAAAATTACCCAAAGACACGCTTAGAATTGAACATTTCTGTACTGCATTAGACAGAATATGGGATGTTGTAAAAATGTGATAGGGTAGGCAGCTTGGGCTAGGGTAGCTAATTGGGTGAGAAGTGGCTAGGAAGGCAAGAGTTTGTCTAACAAATGTATGTTTGTCATGACTTGCCTTGGTCTCATCACATCCCTGATGACAATGATACTTTTTCTCCTGTAGGAATGACATCTTTCAAGTGAGAATTTCATTTCCCACTTTTAAGAAATCAAAGGTAAATCAGAGTGCTCTTCTTCCAGCTGCTATTTCTCAAGAGTCTTTAACTCAAAATATTCAATATCCCCGAGTGGCATATTTTGAGATTAAATGTTCTTAACTCATAATTCAACATCCTACACATCCAGTAAGAAACAGCTGAGAATGATAAACCAGGCTGACTCTCAGCAGTCAAGTCCAAGTTGATGAGGGACATGTGTGTGTATGGAGGTGGAGGACAGGGAAGCAGGGAAGTATAACTGATGCCTCAACAGATGTCTCATGTGCCTTTCTAGCAGGTTTGCTTTTATTAATTTCACTGAGGCAAAAAGAGGCAAACTTTTTTCTTAATAGTTTCTGTATCCTCTTATGCAAGCCATGCTTGTTTTTGGAAGAACAAAAATTAAAACCATTAGCAAAAAGGACAAACGTGGGATAGATCTAAAGGACTTAAGTTCAGTTTGTGTTTTGTGCTGCCAAATGCCTGTAAAATGCTTAAGCCAATATAAGAAACAAAAGGCAATATTGCTCTTGCGTTGGGGCTGATTTTAGAGTTTCATTCTAATTTAAAGAGGGAAGAAGACAGACTCCAGAAATATGCATCAGATGGAAAGCCCTTTAGTTCTCTAGGGAATAAGTGTTTGCCTTCCCTGATTGTATTTCAAGCATATGTGGTAAAAGAATCTAAGATAATTTTCAAAGTTAATAGAAATTTGACATAGAAAAGGAAAGCAGTATTTGAGAAAAGACATGAGTACAAAGGCATAGAAGAGACTAAGTTAAACTTAAGACTTTACAGTAAAGGATAAGGATTAAAATGAATGGATTATCATGATTTTTAAATGCTCCTGTAACTTGAAAAACTGAAACATAAACTGCCAGTTGTGTCCCAAACACATCACATTGGCCAAGCTTGCATAATACAAGAACTCCCTTTGTTATCAACATTTAAAGGCAAACCAATCAAATTTAGCAAATAAAGACACATACTCCTAAAAGGGAAAACATCCTGAATAATTTGAATAGGATCTTTACTTGGAAACCAATTTCATTGTGTTATCAGAAAAACCTTTAATTTGTTTCCAGCTGTGAGTTGGTGCAGCATCCCATAATGGAATCAAGGAGAAGCAGCATTCACTTTTTCACTCTTTATTTCTACAGTGTCAGAGTACAGCTGATGAATCACACATCCATCCACACTTGCTTACAGCAGGGAAGCAGCAGCATTGTTTGTTAAAAGGTATTTTGTAGCAACATTGGGAGCAGCTGCAACCACTCTGGAAGTGACAACTATCAGAGAAACAGTGCACATGTATATCAAGTTAAAATCTGTTTACACGAACCACAACCAGAAGAGCAACGCTAATATAGCCAATCTGCCTCCACACTCTTGGAGGAAACCCAAAAGAGAGGAGAAGACCTTTTAATGAGACACCATGGTGCTTCCACTCTCAAGACCAGATAAAGCCGATTGCTCTTATTCCCAGAATCCCTGCTACCTCCCACTGCTGACTGCACATTCTGTGTGTGCTTGGCTGACAGGAGAAAATGACAGGTTGAAAATCTGTGCCTATTGCTAGAAATGAGAAATGCCTCATCTTCCTTAACCCAAACCTAGGGTAGAAAATAATTAACCCCCTCCAGTTTTCATCTTCTCTGGAGAAAGGGGCAGAAAAGTCAAGTAAGTTCGTAGTAGAGCAACATATAAATAGAAGAGCTGTACAAGATCTTGTGATTCCTGCTTGATGATGTATGTCTGCAAAGCAACTCAATCCACTGTGGACCTCAGGTAATTATGACTGAGAGTGAAAGAGGTTAAAAGGGACACATCCCAAGGTACTCCTCACTTCTTTTGCAGATAATTCAGGAACTAGAAGTCAATCATTTAAATTAAAAAGTCTCAGAAAGGGCTGGAAAAACAGATGGAGTCATTTCATCCCCGTGACAAGGAGTAGTAATCGTAGGGGACAGATTTCAAGAAAGCAGCTAACGTTGCATTGTGATGGAGCAAGCCCTCAGAAAAGAGGACCATACTCACACCACTGAGGGGAAAAAGGGCTGATTTTAAGAGGTTTAGGTTTGTAACACGTAATGGCAACACAATTCAAACAGCAGAGTAAGGACACCATGGCATTCTGAATTTCGCTATCTTTCCACCTCCTTGCTCAAAAATAAACTACTCAGGAGATTCTCAGAATGTTGCTTGCAGTAGAAATCCTTAAGAGTTATCCTATGAAAAACATGGCAAAAAGGCCAGGACACAGCTAGGTTTTTAGTGAATTGCCTAGATTGAGATTTTAAAAATCTTGACAAAGCTTCTTATGGGAGAAATTTAACTCAAGTGCTCAACATGAAATTAGGGAAAGGAGAGAAATACTAAGATTTTTAAACAAGTGAAGTTTCATAAGCAAATGTGGATGACACTTATTACCATATCTGCAGCCTGAAAATGCCCGAAATACAACATTCTAAAGTGCCTTGAAGGGAAAAAATTACCGAATTCTTTTATCTTCACACAAACAGATTAACCGTGTGACCAATTTTATGTCAATAACAAAAGTGTTCCACTCCCTTACTCTTCATTTTATAAAGGTGCCTGTATTTCCTCAAAGATAGTCTTGTTTATAAAAAGTAGGAAGGAAACCAGAGCATGAGATTTCTACAGCTCAGTGAGGGCGTACAAAAAGTGACTGAAATCTGCTAACTTACCTTGTCTTAGAAGCATTTTCCAGGGAGAATGCTAACCAAATTATATAAATAGCATAAAGAAAGTAGGGAAAGCAACAGCTTGTTTTTCCCTGTCTGCCCAAATCTATTGAGAACCCAACTGTTACTTTTGCAGGTGAAACACATTAGCTAACAAAGGTGTCATTAGTTTCTCTTAATGTACTTGGAATAATTCACGAGCTAATAGCATTCACCAGAGGCAGTTCCCAGACAGCATCATTGCGCCCTCCCCTCCAGCAGTGAATCTGCTAAGAGAGTTCATTGATACCGGGTTATTCGCCTGCCCAGAAGTTATCAGCCTGGTAAAGACATTAGGGGTCAGGATCCTGCAGGCAAATGTTAAGGAACAATTTTCCTGGCACATCTCTGGCATTTTGTTCCATTAATATTGAATTGAAAAGAGAATTTTTTAAAAAAAGCTTCAGCAGTGCTCACACCTGGACAACTGCCCAGTAATGAGGGATTGAATCATACAATCCTTTTTGGCTCCAAATATTACGGAGAATGAATATGATTTTTCCCGTGTAAAATTGGATGTTTTAATAAATTTAGTAAATTCATTACATCTGGCATTATTTCTTGATTTTTTGGCACAAGATAATGTAGATTGTTTAGCTTCATGAGAAGGCAGAAAATAGTGGTTAGTGTTCAAATTTAACTGATCAGAAGTAAGAACAGATGTGATTAAAGGGATTTTTCAAGAGGTTTCTTTTAGAAGGGCTATTTGATCATGGAATGTGTCTCCTGGAGAGGGGAAAAGGATGTAGTAACGGGTTCCCAAGTAGCGCTGTGTGGCATAGTTAAATCCCATAGGGCAAGTTTCTGAGACATCCGTTTAAGCTAACTTCTCCTCCCTCATCTTAGGAAGCTCTCCTCCCTGGCATAAATTACGCAATACAGCCTTGTCTTACTATTTTTCTCTTATATTTCAAAGACAACCTCATATTTTTCCTCTGTTGGTATCTGACACATATACTGAAAGAATAGGTTGGTATGTTCTGATGTTGATAAAGGGATATAGTATCTCCATGGGTAAAAAGAAGGATGTATCATCACTTTCTAGAAACTAGGAACTGGGGTTTTAATAGTGTTTTGATTACTTTTAAAGCAAAAAGATGGCTGGTGCGAGGATTCCTGGAGATTTTGGCTGTTTTTGACTTTGGCAACACCTTCATAAGAAGCCAGTGAGAACTGGTTACGCTAGTCTGAGTGTGAATTTTTGGCAGCGTGGGGGTGGGGACTGGTAACATTAAAACGAGGTTACTCATGTCACTGGCAATTATTAGCCCATTTTCATACTGCTCTAAAGAACTGTCCAAGACTGGGTAATTTATAAAGGAAAGAGAATTAATTGACTCATAGTTCAGCATGGATAAAGAAGGCGTAGGAAACTTACAATCACGGTAGAAAGTGAAGAGGAGGCTCGCGTCTTCTTTGCAGAAAGCAGGGATGAGAAGGGTCTCGAAAGTGGGAAGAGCTCCTTATAAAGCCATCAGCTCTCGCAAGAATTCATTCACTATCGCGAGAACAGCACGGGGGAACTGCAGCCATGATTCAATTACCTCCACCTGGCCTCTACCTTTGACACAGACACGAGACAGAGAAACACTGGGTAGAAAAGGGTGACCCCTCTTCAAATTTAGGAATAGCTATATAAGCAGTTCTCTACTTTTTTAAGTAATGCCCTCAGGACAGCGGTCTGAAAATCTAATATATAAATGTCTAATATATAAAAGTTAATATCCTTATAAAATGTAAGGGGCAGAAACTATTATACAGTCACCAACTTTCACAGGTGAAGGTTAACAACCTCTTCAGGAGGGCACAGACAAGATCTTTCACCTGCCTTCACTGGAGAATGATAAATAGAGAACAGGATTGAAGCACCTGGAGTGTGGCAGGCACACCTGACGGTGGTAACTGAGAACATCCTGCCATTGACCTCACGTGGCAGACACACCTGAATGTGTGTTCAGAGCAGTTCTGAGCTAAGGAACCCAAGAGTGGCCAAGTCAGAGAATCACTCCTTCTCTAGGAGGAACATCTGAGCCCTGGCCCATCCCGTGGAATGTGGACTGTCTAGAGATGGAGTTCTTTGGTTTTGGGTTAGAGGAAGGTTATCAGGTGGAGGTTGTGAGGAGGAGGATGCTAAGTGAAAATGCTATATAAGCCGCATGGTTTTTCTTTTCTTTTGAAACAAGCGGATGTTTCTCCTGCCTGGTCTGCTGCCACAAACCATGCTGATTATGAATTTCCTCCTAAGAAAACTCCATTTCTCCTTTGTTGGCTCTGGGTCTCTTTTTCTGCCCATGAACCTGATACCACTCCTACTGAAATGAATAGGGGTTGGGTTGGACACCTTCTTTCTCTCAACTATGTAGGGTTTTTAGGCAGCTTGCAATCATTTAAACTGGCTGTTGGACTGGCTAGGAACCTGGAAAAGAGTTGAGAAAGATCTCTCTCTTTCGCCACCCAAATCTATTGCCCCACAGGTGAGGAATTTGTGACTGGCAAGTTCCCAAGGACATGATAGCCTCACAACATTATGTGTGAAATGGCAAAGACTCGCTCTGTGTGAGAACAGCAGTTTGAATATGTCAGTGTGAAATACTCAAAAGCGTCTATAGTGTAATGTTAAAACATAGATGTTTGAAATAGTTTATATATGAAATTTGGGTCACCATGAAAGAAACTTTAATCAAGTAAGACTTTGTTTCATATAAGCACAAGTACACACACACTCCTCTATGACAAAAGAAAGAAGAACAATTGAATAACAAGACACCTTGAATAGATGAAAGAAGACTCCATAAAGGAAACAGGAAATGGATCCACAGATTAGCCCCATTATGCCACCAAAATGATATAATTTTAATAGGCACAAGAGAGCATATAACTTAAAAAATTTTTTTTCTAAGCCTTCATTTATCTATAAAAGAGATCATAAAATTAATGTGCTTTTCTGTATAATTATTTCTATTCTCTATGTTATCATTTTAGAAATAATGTCGATTCCTTGAAAGGATTAATATTCTCACAACTTAGTTCAAGGAATACATCTTAACCTGCACAAATCATCATCTTAGCTATACTGAGGATTAAAAGGAAAATTCTTACAAATTTAAAATATATTTGAAAATAATATGTTTAGTGACTACCTACTATTGAGTCAGTGACTCTGATACACAAACACAAGCAATAGCTTTTTCTATGGTGTTATCATTTGAAAACTCTTTTCCTGTTTCAAATTTCCTAGAACTTGAGAAATAAAGTAATTGAGAATAACCTCTTTACAGTTTAAACAAGGTAATGAAGTCTTTAACACTTACATAGAGATAGTTAAGTTTTATATAGGAGGTATAATACATATATAAAGCATATACATAAAATATTAGGATTAGTAGGAATTTTTTCTTCAAAAAAGGAGAATGTGAAATATCTATGATATTTGAACTTATAGTCTGACCTGAGTATTCTTGTTATGAAATTTTCGAATATTAAAAATTCACATGTAATCCCAGCACTTTGGGAGGCCGAGGCGGGTGGATCACGAGGTCAAGAGATCGAGACCATCCTGGTCAACATGGTGAAACCCCATCTCTACTAAAAATACAAAAACATTAGCTGGGCATGGTGGCGCGTGCCTGTAATCCCAGCTACTGAGGAGGTTGAGGCAGGAGAATTGCCTGAACCCAGGAGGCAGAGGTTGCGGTGAGCTGAGATCACGCCATTGCACTCCAGCCTGGGTAACAAGAGCGAAACTCCGTCTCAAAAAAATAAATAAATAAATTCACAGTTTAGACATTTTTAAGAGGTTACATAAAATAAGTAAAAACATTTGTTGAAATATTTCCATGATTAAAAAAAAAATCTAGATTTCATATTTGTACTCCTAAATATGCTAAAAATTAAGATCAAATTTTAATGTTGGCTCTGAAAAAATTCCCCACTAATCATCCATAGGAATTAGAGGCCTAATGCTTCAAGGTATCATGTTTTATTTAACATTTGCTTTGCTGTGGTTTCCAAGGACTATGTCCGGCTGCATTTATCCCTTATTCCATTAAATGTTTATTTTGTGGCTGTGGTTACCTCAAGATTTCATAGATTCATTTGTTTTCTCTAGTTTATTTTGAGTCCAAGTAGCAATCCCTTTGAGAAACATGCAACATTGCTCCTACATGAGGATTGGGTGCTGCTGTAGAAATGTCTATTGGGGGTAGTTATAGGATAATACCACAATATTTTTATCAGTCAGACCAGACATTTAAGAAATACCCTAACTTTTATGTTGTTCTCCTCCATGTTCTGCCAATACTACCATATCATATATACACACATAGGACCAAGGGAGAAAGAGCATGCAAGAAATATCGACAGAGACAGAGAGACTACTTTATAGATCAGGAAAAGGCATTCAAGTCATTTCTTGCCCTTCTTCAGCAAAGGGCTTCTTTGCATGAGGTTCATGGCAGCTCAGTAGAAAAAGGTCAGTAATTTCCTCACCCCTGATTCTATTTGACTGGACTCCAGGGAAAGCTGCTTGAGGTATAATCCCTTTGCCAAGATGCAATGAATGCACAAGCTTTACTGTCTACTCCTGCGGTTACAACTCATAAAGCCAATTTTAGAGACAAGCTGCAGCCTGTTGTCTGTAGTAAGAATTGTAAATGAGCTGCTGAGACATCCTGCTTAGGGAATTCCTTTAAAAAAGGTTAAGTGTAAATTGCCCTTTAGATTAGTCTGAACATCTCCATTATAAAAGTTACTGGAACTAGTAGGTAGAAATAAAGTTTCAAAAATAAATGAAGAAAGAATACATTATTGGGAAGAAATGCAGAAGTATAAAATCATGCTTTTTTTCCTCAGTAAACACTTAAAACATTATATCTGCAAATAGATTAAGTAATAACATACTTACTGTTAGAGAAAAGGAAGTGAACTAAAAGTTCATTTTGGAAAATAAATTCTAAATTATCATTACTATCTAAAGAAATGTATTTGACTACTGAGGGCATACAGATCTCATATCATAAAGTACACATACAGTTTTTCAAATATATAAAATGATCCCTCCCACAAAAATCCATAAAATGATATTCAAATTAAAATATAACACAGAGTTTAAAAATTCTAAGCTTTTATGAATCTGATTTTTAAGACATGACCTCATTCCAATACCATAAGGGAAATGCTATAATTAAGATTCTCTGTCTCTTAAAAAAAATTTAAACAGAAAGAATAATTGTACCCTGTTAATATATTGTTACACACAGGTATTTTAATAGTAGCAGTACAGAAGTATAATGAGAAAGAGTGGTCCCTACTGCATCCTTACCTATCCCCAGTGCTGCTTCCCAGAGGCAACCACTTTTAACTATTTTTCCTTTTAGTTCTTCTGGTAGTTACTTCCATATCTCTAGGTACTTTCTTGATTCATTAATACTAATCATATTATATTGTGTTTCTGCTGTAATAGATAAGAATTAGCTGATTTCCTATTCTCTTTTCCTGCCCACTCATTTTTATCTTGCTTAAATTGCTTCAGTGTTTGTTTATTGTTGGGCTTTTAATAATATACTTGAAGTTTTTCTTATGTAGTCAATACTAGACTTTGAAAGATGAAGAAATGAGTGTTCCCATGTTTTCCTTCCACTGCTTCTTCCCACTTGTGGTAGCCACTGTAATAGCTGATCTTATTATTTGTTCATAAATTGATTTAAAATATTAAAAATCATAAAGCAGTGTCTATGTCATTTTAACTATGTGAATATTGTTCACTATAAAGGCAAATCAATGGCTGAAGGAACATGTTCTTCTCTATGGTAAGAGAGTCATAACTTCTTTGCCATTTCAAGGAGATGGTTCTAATAGATTTCCATCACTTCTCTGTACCTATTAGTTTCCAAAAGCATGAAATTCCTCTTTCTTGTTGGGATAAGAAACATCATCTTGCTATTATCTTTCAGATTACCATTCATTCTGTTGATATTCATTCCATTACATTTCTTGAAGCCCAGTGACTTCTGTTTTAATTTGATCTGATGTATTTCAAATTTGGCCCATGATTGTTTGAATAGCTTTTCTTTTGCCTGAAACTTTTGGGCATTCTTACTTCTGCACATCTCTTAATGATTATTATGAATTTCAGCTGGGAAGTATTTATTCTTTCTCTTTGGCAGAAGAATTGAAAGACATTCATCTTTCTTAAATTCTGGAGAAGTTTTCTTGTATTATTTCTTTGATAACTTTTGTACTTCTGTTATCTCTGTAGTTTTAGGAATTTGTATTAGTTGAATGTCTGATTTAAGATTTGATTCTCAATATTTCTTATACTTTCATATTTACCACATCTTACTTTTTAAAAAAAAATTACTCTGTTTTGAAAGTTCCCTAAATTTTATTTTCCACTACTTCTACAATTTTTTAAAATTTAATAGATTACATTTTTAAGTTCTATTTTTTTCTTTTTTCTTTTCTGATTGTCTACCTTACTTGGCATGCATTCTTAGTCTTTTGCATATAGTAACTTTTCACATTTCTCTTAGGTTACATATACTTAGAGACAATTTTCAAAAGACCTCCATTTCTGCACATCTTATGAGTAGAGGCATGTACTTTCTTTAGTCCAGATTATCTTTTCAAAGAATTTTGTATAGAAAAAAGCTTTGGAAGATAAAGATCCTCCCTCTAGGAAGAAGGACAGTTATGTTTACTGTCCAGTATAACAAAGAAAGTGTTGACTCACTCAGATGCAACTATCAGGTGAGCTTTCCTCCCATGATACAGATTTCTGAAGATTATTGCTCCTTCCCTTAACGTCACTCATTGTATGTGCACGTGTCACTTAGCTCTCTTTGCAGCATCCTCTGGAGATTGGTGCTTAAGGAATTGGTAAAAGAGTGCAAATACTCTGTCCAGAACTATTGTTGTGAGTAGTAAACAGTCCTGTGTCTCTGACCCAGAGGTCTCATATCTCTGCCAGCATTCACAAAAATGTGGCAGACTAGTCAAAACAAGCAGGTTAAAATCTCAGATGCTTCATATATATATATGTATGTTTGGTGTGTGTGTGTGTGTGTGTGTGTGTGTGTGTGTGTGTGTGTGTGTGTGTGTTTGGTATATATATATATATATCAGACCTGCACTATCCTACACCCCTCTTTACAGAAATATATATATAATCTTTTAAGTTCTCTTCTGCCCCTTTCATTATTACTTTTAGTCAGGCATGGTGGCTCACACCTGTAATCCCAGCACTTTTCCAGTCTGAAGCTGGTGGATCACTAGGTCAGGAGTTCAAGACCAGCCTGGCCAACATAGTGAAGCTCCGTCTTTACTAAAAAATACAAAAAAATTAGCTGGGCATGGTGACACATGCCTGTAGTGTCATCTACTTGGGAGGATGAGGCAAGAGAACGGCTTGAACCTGGGAGGTGGAGGTTGCAGTGAGCCGAGATTGTGCCACTGCACTCCAGCTTGGACAATAGAGTGAGATTTGGCTCAAAAAAAAAAATCCTATTATTATTTTTCCTCTAGAGTCATTTTTTTGTGGTTAATCATTGTCTTTATTCTTTCTGTCATTCCTCATGTTTTCCTCAAATGTCTGGTTTTATTGATTTGTTCATATTTAAAAATGAAAGAAATAAAAGAAATCGATATCTCTGTTACATATAGGAGGGCCTTGTAACTAGCAAGCATTTGGGGAGTTAGAACAGAAAATTTAGAAATTTTACTGTGGTTGGAGTGAAGAGGTCAGAAGCCCAGTTGCCATATGTGTCGAGCTGGACACTGGAACATTAATCTTCTTGCTGGTCTAGTTTTTAAATTTAGTTTCGTTCAGGTTTTATTTTTACCTCCCCTCCCCCGGGAATGTAGAGTTTGGCTGCTGGGCTTTCTGTAAATCGGGGTGTAGGGTAATGCAAGCTTGATTTAAGCTAACTTTTCAAAATATGAGTCTACAATTAATCCCAATATAATTATTTACACATATGTATTTAGAAACACACACACATACAGTATTTTTGTTAATGCTAACAATGTTATTGGCATTAATTATAAAGAACTCACCATAAACCCATAACATAGTATTTCTAATTTCTTTCCACAGAGAACTATTTTAGACTACATTTTTGTTGCCTGACATCTATCAGTCTAGTCCCCATGTATTAATCACTAAATGAAATGAAGAGACTGGACAAAGTTAATGAGAAACATTAGAAAATACCCAAATTTAATGTTCAATTCATTATTGTTCCATCTGTTCAGAGACTTGTTTAGTTTTGATTTCTTTCTTCTGAAATGGATGATGTGAGGTATAATACTGAGTCTCTGTTTTTAGGAAAACCTGATTTTCTGAGTATTTCAAACCCTTATCTCAATGATTTGTTTTGTCTCGCTGATGAGCTACTGAAAGAAAATACTCCTTTTCATAATATGAGCATTTCTGCATTTCGTACTGGATAAAATAATTTTAAACATGTGAACATGCCCATTATTTTATATTCTAAAGAAAATTTCCCCCTAAGATATCAGTAGTGTGTATACTTAAACCCTCCAAAGAAAAAGTGATTTTAAAACTGCCATTTTTATGTTTGATGATCCACAAACTCTAGGGTCAGCATGATTTACTTAATTTCATGCTATTATCTCTTATTTTACTCACATTAATCTAAGTAATTCTACCACCTCAAGCCAGTCCTAGAAGTGTTCCATTTCAATTAAGACTTTTAAGTGTTTTTAAGCTGTCATTTAGCCATATTACACCTTAATTGTTTGGGTTACTCTTCCATGAAATGTTTCCAAATAGTTTTTACTCTGCCTAAGGGGCTGGAAAGGCCTTATATAAAGTCATCAAATTACGTGGAATTCTTTGATGAATTATAATGGCCAGCAGGTCTTTACCCAATCTTTTTACTATCAAAATGGTTGATGCAAGTAACCAAAATTGTATTTATTATGGCAATATTGTCTACTAAGTGTCAGAATTCTTCTGCTCCAAGATGAAAAAAAAAATATTATATTCATTTACCATCAATTTGAACTAATTTGGGCAGAATTCTTGACCAGTGTGTTCTTTGTTAACATTTTAGACTATCTTCTCTGTCTATCAATGTATATATATGAACAGAAACTTATATACTTTTCCCTAATTTTATAAGGGTTTCTCTATCTTCATTATGATGTATCCAAATTTCAAGTTAAAGCAAATAATTTCTTAGTGCATTTTATTTGTGAGGCAATGATACTACAGGATTTATGGTTTTTGTCCTTCTGGACCTTACCATGTGGTTTAGTTAATGAGATTATACTATTTAACACTGTTTAATGTCACCTTTCTGCTGTAGTTCTGATCATTGGCTTTTTGGCCCCCTAGTGTCCTTGCTGGTTTCCTTGCCTCCAGTCTCACTCACCTCAACTGATTCTCACTCTGCTAACAGTGATCCTACCAACACACAAATGAGACACATCACCCTCTTCTCCAATTGCTCTCAAAGTCCTAAGCTGCTTAAATAAAGCAGTCTCAAGTCAGCCTAACTCCTGCACAACCTCATTTTGTTATTTCTGAATACTTCCCCATTTGTAAAATGCAGCAACATCACAGTGACTTGCTTAAAATGTTCTGAACATACCGTTTGTATTCTGGTGTATGTGTCTTTCTATACCTTGACCTTTCTGTCTGAAACACCATTCACCACTAGATTTTTTTTTTTTTTTTCTGACAAGGCACTACAGGATCTGGTGCCAGCCTATAGCCATGGCTGCATTTCCTACCATTTTCTCCTTTACTCTGATGGGGTGTAAGAAATGCTAACCCAAAATATGACACCTTGGAAACAGAGAAAACAGCAGAAGCAGTAAGGTCTGTCTGTCCTTCCCTTTCCTACTTCTTCCCTGAAGCAGACTATAAAACCTAGGAGGTTCCTTCTCTGACCTTCTTCTACAAAGAACCTCATGTGACAGGTGTCCTGCACCAAACCTAGAAGGAAGGGAGGGATATAATAATACCAAGAAGAACCTGAACAAACAGGCTTTGCTAACTTCCCCGTCTACTATGGTTAGGTAATACCCCTTTCTCCTCCAATCATGCTTATGTATAGAAAACAGACAGATCTCCCTGTTTCTTTGGGTCTTAATTTCTGAAGACTCCCATGTGGTAAATGAAGTTTAGCCTAAAGCTGCCTCCTTACATATTTTAAGTTCAGCCTAATGGAGGTATAAATGGGCTGTAACCTTCTCTTGCACCTACTCAATGTGCCATCACTGAGTTTTGGCCAATGATAGGTGGCCAACTGTTCAAACCACGTTTAAATAAGGCAAACACTGAGCTATAACCAGTCTGGCTATTTCTGTTCCTCACTTCCATTTCAGAGAGATTACTTTCCTTTTTCTGTACATAAATCTTCTAATGCGTGGCTGTGCTGGAGTCTGAATCTACTCTGGCTCAGGAGGTTGTTTGATTCATGACTCATTCATTACTCTGTGAAATTTAATCCAGCTAAAGTTTTTATTTGAACACGTCATGTAAAACATATCAACCTGTTATGATTTTATTTTCTTAATCATTTGTTGTAGGAGTCTCAGCCATGGACTTTGTGATGAGTGAAAAAAAGATAGTACTTTTTCTACTGTAACACATTGTACAGTAGTTTGCAACCTTTTGCAAGCATGCCAGGCATATTCTTGCTTTTGGCCTTCCCCTTGCATTGCCCCCTACCTGGAATGCTCATTCTCTGTTAACATGTTTTCTTCTCTTCCAGTATTACCTTCTCAGAGAGACTTCACAATCACCCTGTTCTAAAATCCCACTCCTGTGCATATCTTCTTAAAGCAAGTAGTGAGTAGTGTTTTCTTCATAGTACTTATCATTACCTATCATTAAGCGGTATATTACTTGTTCATATTCTATTTCTTGCTCATGAATTAAGCTGCTTGTGGACTGGAACTATGCCTGTTTGACTGACAGTGGTATCCTTAGTAAGTCAAACAACTTTTGATACTTAAAATGGGTTCAGAAAATTTTTCCAGATGAATAAAATGAATGTCAATTTTTTCATACCTTTCAAGATTCATTTTCATTATTATCACATCTATCAAAACTCTACAAACTGAATGATATGTTTTACTACTTAAACTTTTATAATGCTTATCTTAACACTACTTTCCATAACTGGTTTGCAGTTCTTGCGTTGAAGCCTATTCATTCTCCTAAACTGCAAAACACTATGTCAAATATTTAACAGTGGCTCTTAAGAATGGAGTCTCTAGCTAAGAAATATTCTAAGAAATATTAGGATATCTCAGTAATACTTAAGAAAAATTCTCTTTTTAGCAATCTTACCTCCCTGCCACCCATAACAGATAGTGATAACAAATAATACTGTAATTCCTAGTAACCAAACCCACAATGTTTAATGTGCATTCTGTATGATTTAAACTGATTTATACTTTGGTGGTGTGGGCCTTTCTCTTAAATCCATTAATCAGAAATAATTTAAAGATACAAATATACATTTGCTTTTGGCTGTTTGTGGATATGTTTTTAGAAATCCTAATATTCTTTAGAAACAATGTCAATAATCTCACACCCTAGTTAATAAAATAGTGAGATAAAAAGAAAAGGAGAAGCCAGGAGAAAGTGGCCATTTCTTGAAGGAAAAAATTTCCATTAGTCTACAAAAGTATTTCCTTTACTAGTACTCAGAAGGAGACAATGAGGGAAACTGCTTATTTATTTTTCTCTTTACATCCTTTTGGCTGGTTGATTGTTTGATTTGGATAATTTAAAAAAGATCTTAAAACAATATTCAACAAGAATCTTACATTTTCCTTGTAATCTATTTAAATTATTTTAATTATATTCCAATTTCATAAAATATATATCAAGGTTTCAATCCTTGAAATATATTACATAGAATTTTGATAAAATTAATCTTGCAAAAATTTTGAAATGCTTATCTTGAAAAAAATTCTAGGAATTATTGGAGGATTCTGGGAAGATGGCAGAGTAGAAAGCACCAGGAATCTGTCTCCATACCTAGACAACAATTGCATCAATAGAATCTCTAACTATTTTGTAACTCTGGAGCGTATTGAGGGCTTGCAACTTCCAGGGGAAGGTTTGGACAGTGAAGTCAGGTTAATTTCCATCAATTTCAGCTTTTAGCGGAGTAGCACCTGCTCATCCCCACCCCTCACTACCTGGCAAATCTGCTGTGCATCTGTTTCTGAGAAGCAACTTGCAGGAGCCAGAGGAGGTAAGGATGGCCCTGTCCTCCAAATATCAGGGACCTGTGCTCTGAGCACTGATTACAGCTTCAGATCACAGAGGTACAGACAAAAGGCAGGCAGCCACTGTTGCCCCTGCCCCATTAATGCAAGCCACTGCCTCTCCCTCTCCAGTTGAAATGACCACCAGAGGACTTAAAGGGCCTGCACCCTCTTCCAAACCCTGTCACTATTTCTATTTTTCTCCTTTCAGGAGTCAGATATTAAAGACTTAGGACATTAAACAAAACAACAGTATATACAAGGAAAATGAAAAAGCGACTACCTATGCCCAGGGAAAGGATCAGAAAAGAGGTAGGAAAACCTTAACTTTATACCACAGGCTAATTCTCAGCACAGAGATAGCCTGGAACAACAACAAAACAAACAACAAAAACAAAAACAAAACAAAACAAACAAATCCTGAGGAAAAAGGACACTATGCTTTCCAGAATTATCATTGTTGGGGCGCAAAACATGATATTTCAAAGTATGGCACCTGGGTGTGCTGAGTGCTTTAAGCCAAAGGACAGTGGGGAGGCCTCAGAAGCAAGATCACTCTGACCTTCTCCTATCCCCCACCTCCTCTGCTCCTCTCCTGAAGCAACTCCCAAATTTATTAATGTGGGTTTTCCTATCTTCAACTCTACTTATTCTTCTGCCTTCTCAAATCTGTATATAATCTCTCTAGTGAATGTTTAAATTTTAGTTAAATTTAGTTATTATTATTTCAATTCTGGAATTTTTAAAATTCTTTTCTAATTTTTTTATCTCTTTATAAATATTTGCATTTTGTTCTTACATCATTCTCTTGACTTTCTCCACATCTTCCTTTAGTTTTTTACACATCTTTAAGAAAACTGTCTTAAACTCTTTGTGTCAAATAGCTGCTGTCGGGTTGTTTTCAGGGGGTAGTTTTTGTTGACTTACTTTATTCCTTTGACTGAGACATACTTTTTTTCTGTTTGTTTTGGATGCCTTCTCATTTTTTGTTGGAAATTGGACATTTGAATCTAATAATATGAAGTAGGTACCTAAAGAATAATTTCTAATAGAAATCATAATTTCATTTTCCCAAGGTATGTCATAGAAATTAGAACTACTCTTTCCCAAACAAGCCATAAAACCTAGAAAGGGCACTCTCTATTCTCCCTTCTTACCTGAAGACCCTCATTCTAGAAAGTTTCTTCTCCATTCCTGAAAAGGAAAAAAGCCATACAGAACAGCCAAGAAGAATCTAGACAGGACTCATCAGGTTTCCCTCTTAGGTCTATTACCATTAAATTATACATTTTTGTCCAGTCACATTTCTACATGACTGCCCTTCTTCAATGAACATAAAAATAAAAATAAACAATTTTCCATAGGTCTTTGAATCTTCATTTCTGAACTCTTCTATATCACATACAACCTTGATTAAATAAATTTGTTATGCTTTAATCCTGATAATCTGTGTTTTGTTATAAGAGTGTCAGCCATGACCTATATGATGGGTGGGAAAATTATAACATCTTTCTGTACCTACATCATATTATTAGATTCAAATGTTCAGTTTCCAACAAAAAAAATTAGAAGGCATACAAATAAACAGAAAACATGTCCTATTCAAAGGAAAAATGTAAATTAACAAAAACTACCCCTGAAAAAAAAACTGAGGACAGCTATATAATATAAAGAGTTTAAAACAATTGTCTTAAAGATATGTAAAGAACTAAAGGAAGATGTGGACAAAGTCAAGAAAATGATGTATGAACGAAATGGAAATACTCATAAAGAGATAAAGAAAAACTAAAAAAAAATCTGAAGTTGAAATAATAACTAAATTTAACTAAAATTTAAAAATTTACTAGGAGGATTATATGCAGATTTGAGCAGGCAGAAGAATCAGTAGAGTTGAAGATAGGAAAACAGACATTTATAAATCTGGGAAACAGAGAGAAAAAGATTGAAGAAAAATGAATAGGGACTAAGATACCCCCTGGGACATCATTAAACGAATAACGTATGCATTGTAGGAGTCTCAGAAGGAGAAAAGGAAGAGAAATGGGCATGGAGAATATGTGAAGAAATAATGGCTAAAAGGCTGAAGAAGATATAACAATTGTAAGCATTTATGTATCTAATGACAATCAAAATTAAAATTTTATGAAAGACATGAATATTAACATCCAAAAGAAATCAAGGAACTCCAGCTAAATTAAACTCAAAGGGACCCATACTAAAATACATTATAATCAAATTTCTGAAAGAAAAAGAGAACTGGAAAGCAGAGAGAACCAGCTCATAATAGACAAGGGTCCGATTACCCGCAGATTTCTCACTAGAAACTTTGGGGGCCAGAAGGCAGTGGGCTGATCTATTCAGAGTGCTAAACAAAACCCTGTTTATCCCAAATTGTGTATCTAGCAAAACTATCCTTCAAAAGTGAGAAAGAAATTAAGGCATTCCATATAAGCAAAGGGACTAGACCTGCCCTGTAAAAAATGCTCAAGGGGCTTTTGTGAAATGATAGGGTACCAGGCAGTAACTTGAGTTATATGGATAAAAAAATATTTCAATAAAGGGAAATATGTGGGCATTTGTAAAAGTATGATTTTAACAAAGTTTGTAACTCTACTTTTGTTCTTACATAATTTGAGAGACTAACATATTAGAAGAACTATTAGTCAAAAAGCTGGTATTACTTTGGTATATAACTCCACATATTGCACTCTAAATAATTTTTTAAAGTAGTGCATTTCAAAGAATTATTAGTTTGTGTTTGGGGCACACAATGCATAAATATGTAATTCTCTGATATCAACAACTGGAAACTGTGGGGATGAAGGTGTAAAGGAGAAGAGTTTTTGTATGTTATTGAAGTTAAGCTGGTATAAACACAAATTAGAATGTTATAACTTTAGGATGTTAAGTGTAATCTTCATGATAACAAAAAAGAAAACATCTACAGAATATACATAAAAGAAAATAAGAAATTAATGTAAACATTTCAATACAAAAGCTAAAAACAACAGAAGATAGTAATGCAAGAAATGAGAAACAAATAAGTTATAAGGCATTATGGAAATCAAACAGTAAGATGAACAAAGTAAGTGCCTCTTTATCATTAATTACTTTATATGTAAATGAGTTAAACTCTCCAATCAAAAGAAAATGATTAGCAAAATTGATAAAAACACATAATCCAACCATATGTTACCTGCAAGAGACTACTTTTAGATCCAACAACACAAATTACTTAGAAGTGAAAAGATGGAAAAAGATATTCCATACAAATAGTAATCAAAATAAAGCAAGAGTGGCTATACTAGTATCAGACAAAAAAGACTTTTAAAAATATTAAAAGAGAAAAAATAGCATTGCACATTAATAAAATATTCAATACAGCAAGATACAACAATTATAATTATTTATGCACCTAATGACAGACAATCAAATATATGAACCAAAAACTGACAAAACTGAAGGGTGAAATAGCTTGTTATACTGTAGTGGTTGAAGACTTTAGCACCCTATTCTCAATAATGTGTAGAATAACCAGACTGAGGATAAGTAAGAAAACTGAGAAGTTAAACAACATGATAAACTAACTAGATATAACAGAGGTATATAGAGCACTCTACTCAACAATATCACACACATTTTTCTCAAGTGCACATGAAACAGTTTCCAGAATAGACCATGTGGTGGGTTACAAATTAAGTCTCAATAGATTAAAAAAGAAATAGATACCATCTGAAGTCTCTTCTCCAAGCACAATGATGACATTAGAAATCAATAACAAAAGTAATACTGGAAAATCCAAAATTTTGTGGAAATTAATCAGTATGATCTTAAAGAAGATATTGCAAGAGAAAATAGGAAACACTTAGAGATAAAGGAAAATGAACATACAAGATACCCAAGCTTATGTGACACATAGAAAACAGTGCTAATTGGTAAATTTATAACTATAAATAATTAATTTAAAAAGGAGGAAAATCTGAAATCAACAGCCTGAGTTTACAACGGAAGGCACTAAAAAAAGACAAACAAATTCAAAAACTAGCAGAAGGAAGGAAATAATAGACATTAGAGCAAAGATAAATAGAATAGAGGATAGAAAAACAATAGAAAAAATCAATGAAATGAAATTTGATTATTTGAGAAGATCAGCAAAATTTACAAGCCTTTAGTTAGGTGGACTAAGAAAAAAAAGAAAGGAGGCTCAAATTATGAAAATTGGTATAAAATGGGTAACATTATTACTACTTCTACAGAAATGAAAACATTACGAGAGTACTAGAAACAACTGTATTCCAACAAATTGGAGAGTCTAGATAAAGTGTGCAAATTTCTAAAAACACAGCACCTACCAACATTAAATCATGAAGAGAGAGAAAATTTATGGAATTATCCCTAATAAATAGATTAAATTACTAATCAAAGAATCTCCTACAAAGAAAGATCTTGAACCTGATGGAATTATGGTTGAATTCTACCAATTCTACCAAATATTTAAAGACAAACTAACACTAATACTGTTCAAAGTTTACAAAAAAATTGAAGTGGAGGAACCAATTCATAACTCATTCAATGAGATCAGCATTATGTTGATACTAGAGCAGGACAAAAATATTACAAGAAAAGAAAACTATAGACCAATAACCTTTAAAAACACTGATGAAAAAATCCTCAGCAAAATACTAGAAAAACAAATTTTGCAGCAAAATAAAAGGATTATACACCATGACTAAGTGAAATTTGATTCTGAAATGCAAGGATGATTCAAGATACAATAATCAATTTAATACACCTATAACCTTAGCAGGGAGAAGGAAAAAGCATATGATTATCTTATTTGATAAAGAAAAAGCATTTGTCAGAATTCAAATTCTTATATAATAAAAAACTCAATAATATAGAAATAGAAGAAAATGACCTCAACAAAATAAACGTGATATATGAAAACTCACAGTAAATATACTCAATGCTGAAAGACTGAAAACTTTTCCTCTAACATCAGTAACAAAGCAAGAATGCCCCTTTTTCAGTTCTCTTCAGCGTAGTACTGGGAGCTTTAGTCAGGGCAGTTAGGCAACGAATAGAAAAAGGTACCTAAATTGGAAAGGAAAAAGTAAATGATCTCTGTTTGCAAATTAATGATTTTATATACAGAAAATTTTAAAGGTTTCACAAATGGAGACCCCCCAAAAACTGCTAGACTTAATCAATAAATTCTGCTAAACAGCAGAAAACAATTGGGTCAATGTAAAAAAAAAAGTGTCTTGCATTTCTCTACACTACCAACAAACAACCTAAAAAAGAAATCATAAAAACAGCAACATTAATGATAGCATTAAAACTCAAAAAACTAAGGAATTAACAAAGCAGGCAAAAGACTTGTGCAATAAAAACTACCAATTTAAGAAAACACAGATAAAAGAAATATATTCCATGTTAATAGATTGGAAGGCAAAACTGTTAAAACATCAATACTACCCAAAGTGATCTTCAGATTCAGTGTAATACCTAACAAAATCCCAATAATCCTTTCTGCAGAAATTAAAAAAATAAAACAGCCTTAAAATTTATGTAAAATAAAGATAGAGGATTCACATTGCCTGATTTTAAAACTTACTACCAAGCTACAGTAGGTAAAATAATGTGGCACTTTCATTTAGACATACATATAGGCCAATGGACTAGAATAAAGGGCCCAGAAATAAACCCTTGCATACGTGGTCAAATGATTTTTTGAAAAGGATGCCAAGATCATCCAATGGGGAAAGAATAAACTTTTCAACAAATCATTCTGAGAAAATTAGATATCTACATGCAAAAAAATTAATGATAATTCACAATGAATTATAAACTTAAGCTTCTTACCTAAATCTATAAAACCTTTAGAAGACAACATAGGACAGAAACTTCACATTGGATTAATTTCTTGGATATGGCATAAAAGGCATAGGCAACAAGATAAAAAATTGACAAATTGGACTTTATAAAAATTTCTAAAAATTGTGCATCTAAAAGCAGTATCAACAGAGTAAAAAAGCAACCCACAGAATGGGAGAAAATATTTGCAAATTTAATACTGATAAGAGATTAATATTCAATATATATAGAGAACTTCTAAAACTCAATAATGAAAAAATCAATTCAATTCAAAAATGGGCAAAGAACTTGAGTAGGCATTTCTCCTAACAAGATATACAAATAGCCCTTAAAAGTACATCAAAAGGGCCAAGTGCAGTGGCTCCCACTTGGCCCTTTTTATGTACTTTTAATGGCTATTTGTAATCCCAGCACTTTGGGAGACTGTGCTGGGTGGATCGCCTGAGGTCTGGAGTTTGAGACTCGTCTGGCCAACATGGGGAAACCCTGTCTCCACTAAAAAATACAAAAAGTAGTTGGGTGTGGTACACACCTGTAGTCCCAGCTACTCAAGAGGGTAAAGTGGAAAGATCATTTGAAGTGGGAGGTGAAGGCTGTGGTAAGCCCAAATTGCACCACTGCACTCCAGCCTGGGAAACAGAGCAAAATTCCATCTAAAAAAAAAAAAAAAAAAAAAAAGTACACATAAAGATGCTCAACATCTCTTCATTACAGAAATGCAAATAAAAGCTACAATGAGATAGCACCTCATACCCATTAAGATGGCTACTAACAGCAAAAGAGAAAATAACAATTGTTGGCAATGATATGAAGAAATTAAAACATGTGTGCCCTGTTAGTAGGAATGGAAAGTGTGGTATGGCCACTATGGAAAACAGTAAGGAGGTTCCTCAAAAAATTAAAAATAGAATTACCTTATGATCCAGTAATGTAGCCAAAAGAATTGAGATCATAATGTTGAATAGACATTTGTACACCCATGTTCATATCACCATTGTTCACAATAGCAGAAATGCAGAGGCAACCCAAATGTCCATTGATTAATAAATGGATGAGCAAAATGTATTATAAACATACAACAAAATGTTACTCAGTCTTAATAAGGAAGAAACTTCTTACAAATGCTACAACATGGTAGAACCTTGAGGACATTATGCTAATTGAAATAAATCAGTCATAAAAACACAAAGCCTATGTGATTCCGCTCATATGAAATACTTAGACTAAATTTTGACTAAATACTTAGTCAAAATCCATAGAGACAGAATGTAGAAGGGAAGTTGCTGGGGATGAGTGGAGAGGGGAATGGTGAGATATTGTTTAATGAGTATAATTTCACCTTCACAAGATGAAAAGAGTTGTGGAGATGGATAGGAGTGATGGATGCATAACATTATAAATGTATTCATTTTTTTTTTTTTTTTGAGATGGAGTTTCACTCTTGTTGCCCAGGCAGGAGTGCAATGGCGGGATCTTGGTTCACTGCAACCTCCGCCTCCTGGGTTCAAGCAATTCTCCTGCCTCAGCCTCGCAAGTAGCTGGGATTACAGGCATGTGCCATCACACTCAGTTAACTTTGTATTTTTAGTAGAGATGGGGTTTCTCCATGTTGGTCAGGCTGGTCTCTAACTCCCGACCTCAGCCTCTCAAAGTGCTGGGATTACAAGGTAAACCACTGTGCCCAGCCTATAAATGAACTATACACTTTAAAATGATTAAGATGGTAAGTTTTATGTTTCATATATTCTCTCAAAAGAAAATAATTGAAAAAAAAGAAGGATAAGGAGTATCAGGAAGACAACTTTCATTTTTGATAAAGGCTTACTTCAAACAATCTGAGTTTGAGCCAAAGGTTGGATTAAAAAATATATTTGGTTCCACAGCCAAATGAGATTCAGTGTGTAGATTTGAAAATGTGCAGAAATGCAATATCTTGTTATTATGATTTTTTATTCTTCTTCAATGCCCTGAAGCTTTTATTTACTACAATTACAGTAGAGGAAATGTAAATCAGGATGTGTGAAAGTAGTGATGAACACTGAACAGCCTGACTGGAAATCATGATTTTGATTGGTATTTTCTCTACCCAATTTCTAGTATTTCTACTTTCCCTGAACTATGTATTAGTAAATAACCAAATGTTCTACAATATATACTCTTCACTGTATATGCTTTCTCTTTTTTTATTGTCTTATCTACAATTACAACTATAATCTCCAAGCTTATGACACTTAACTATGTTTCTCTAGGTTTTAGCTTCCTCCCAGAGAGTTGAACAAGTTTGCAGTGGTGTGTTTGCCTTTTCTACCAGTTGCCTTTATCAATTTATTTCAAAATGGACTCATATTTGCCTTCTAAGCAGGTTCTCCACAACTCTCATGATTTCTGTGCTTACACAACATTGTGAAGGTTTGAAATCCTTTAAACAGGAGTCAAAATTAATATCCCATGGATTGCAGCAAAGTGGCAGACATGTTTTTTACTTGTTTGTTTAATATGTAGCCCTCAAGATATTAGTCAATATACACTTAACAAACACGTGACATTAAAGAAGACGCCAGCACTGAATGAATTATCATGGATCAGCCATCGAATACAGGCAGTGACACAACTACCCCATATAGCAACTGCATGAAATCACAAAACCTCTCCATTCCAAAAGATGGCCACACTCCTGTGCCTGAGGACAACATTTAGGTGAGTAGACTGTAGGCTATATTTCAGCTAACACTTCCTTCCTTGATGGCAGAATTATACAGCACGTCAACTGACTATCATATATAGTGACAATGGATAGAGATACTAAATGCAAATAATCATAGGTTTAGAGGACTGTTACTAACAGGTATCCTCAAAGTGCAGATCATGAGACATTAGTAGGTGCTGCCTGTGAGCCACTGGAACCCTACAAGCATTAATCTGCAAATCCTGCACTGAGTAACTAGAAGGGGCTATCAGCAGTCATGCAACCCAAAGTAATCACCTGCTAATAAGGGTCCTGGTCTCTCCCATAATTTATTTTGTATTGCCTCTGAATAACTATACCAAAATTGTTGATACAAACTTATTACCATCTTATTTGGCAATCTTTAATGGTCCTATACTGTTTTTTTCCTAGACCATTTATGGCCCTCCATAAAAGTTCCTCAAATGACAATTATTAGGTTGGTGCGAAAGTAATTGTGGTTTTTTTCATTGTTTTGATGGCAAAAACCAGTTACTTTCACACCAACATGATCCAATATCATTTTTCAGGACTTTCCTCCATGATCCCCATGGCCCAGTAAAATTAATGAGGGACTCTGTTAAAGAAACTTCTTTTGCCTGGTCTGCTAGGGGAGGAGTTTCAAATGCAGGAATTTCTTGGCTCCACACCTCCATCTGGAGACCAGACGGGTTTCAGATGCAAAGTTCTTTGTCTGGTTTTCCCTCATACAGGCCAGGTAGGGAAAGCCAAGTGGGGCTCTTTTGTCCCAAATTCCCACGGAAGCTCTGGGAGGAGGGGGCTCTGTAACTCAGAGTTGTAGACCAAGTAGCCAATCCGGTATCAGAGTCAAAGATCAATCACTCCAGAGGGAGTTTGAAAGAACTCCTCTCATTGGAAGAGAACATGAATGGGGAGGGAATAACTCAAGGGTTAAAAGTTCAGCTGTTCTTCCCTGAACAGATTTCCTGCTCTGGGTTCCCTTCCCACAGGAGTGTGGGAGCTTCCTCCTTTCTCTCTCTATCTTTGTCTAATAAATTACTTTTCTGCAAAACTCTTTGGGTCCACAATTTCATTCAGACAGTAAATTCACCATGCCTCCAGGATCCCTTTCCCCATTCTTTGGGGTAAGAGAGGCCAAGAACCTACAAGCTCTGGGAGATGGGTATGCTCCCCCAGTTACATCTGTTGGCCAGCCAGCTTGCTAATCTGTCTTTTTCCTTCTTTTAAATTTGTTAAGGAGGTATAAACCGGGCACCTGTTGGCCTTCTAAGAGCAACTAGCCAGCCACCAGACTAAAGACGTGGGTGTCAGGCTCTCTGGGAATGGACTGCCTAATAACTCCCAGCTCTTCAGAACTGGGGGCATTGGTTTGCCCCAACCAGCTTCCCTTTGTTAGAGAAAGAACTGGTTCTTTCTTTCCCTGGGCCAAGCTAAGGGTTGGCAGAAAGAAAAGGCAGTGGTCCCAAACTCCCAGGTCAGCCCAGTTGAGATTGTGGCCTTACCTAGACCTCCTAAGAAAAAGCCGTCTATGCAAGCCACGCCCACCTTTCAGATCTCAACCTCCTAGGTCCAGATATCCCTGAGGCAAACTTCTTCCTGGCTCTTTCCTCTAAGATATTTCCTACACATGAGTCTACTACCCTTCTTGCTAGGGCTTTGAGGCTCTTGGGGTGGCAGTCAAGAGACCCTTGCCTGTGGTGCCCTCAGGCTTATGCCTATCAGGACCTCCTACAGGATAAATGCACAGGGCCAGTTCCCTTAGTCCACTGTGGTAGGTTACGTCCTAACAGAGCCAGAGTCTATCAGTGGTACTGGAGGCTATCGGACATTTTGGTTTTTTGTCACAGCTTCCCAATCCAACTGAGTGGTGGCAGAATCTGATAACACACAATTTGTCTTGCCTAGGATCAGCTCTCTGTACGGCAGAACTTCTCTGTCTAGAATACCATAGTCAGACTTGGTCCAAGGTTCAAATAGTTAATTACAGGCCCCACAACCCTAGGGCATATTCCTATGATGGAAAGTGGGGTGGGGAGAAGGCTCGGGTACCGAGGGCATTGTTTCAGCCTCAGCCACACAGCCAGCGATTACCTTTGTTAAGGTTGTTGTGCTTACAGCCCTTCTCAAGGAGTTTATCCTCCTGGGGCAGTTTTATGGTCAGGCCTATGTCAATTGAACTCTTGCTAGGGAATATTGGCACCCATCGCCCAAGCCTCACAGGTCTAGTTCTTCAAGGATGTGCCGATAAAGGGCCACTAAGCCTGGCAGTCCTCATGTCCTTAAGGTGGCCAAAAAAGGACATTAAGGACATTAGATAGTAAGGGTGTGCCCATGTCGGTAAAGCATGATCCAACCAGGCAGGGGGGGGTGGGGGGGGGGGGGCAAAAGATGATCATGCATCTAGGGAGCGAAGAAAACTGCAAGGTGCTATAACTGGGGGATGCCTTGGGGCTAGCAGCTGCTTGGATGTGGGCATCCCTCTGATCACTTTCAAGACAGAATCACCCTTAAAGTGTATCCTGGATAACTGGGACCAATTTGACCCACGATCTTTGAAGAAGAAGAGGCTCAGTTTTCTCTGGCAAACAGTGTGGCCATGATATCCTCTGCCGAGTGGAGAAATCTGGCTTCCTAAGGGAACTATAAATCATAACATCCTTCTACAATTAGATTTTTTCTGTAAGAGGGAGGATAAATGGATTGAGGTCCCCTATGTGCAAGGTTTCTTTTCTCTAAGCGATAATCCTCAGCTATGTAAGGCTTGTAACCTATGCCCTACTGGCCCCTCCTCAGAACAATCCCCATATCCAGGACTCTCTGGGGCTCCTCCCTCCACTGATGCTGACCAGGTCTCCTCCGTTCCTATGACCCAAGAGGGGTCAGGGAAGGCTGAAAGGGCCCAGGCACCTCAGGCTACTAGGATGCCCGACTCTGCCCCCTACAGGCAGTAGGAGGAGAATTTGGCCCAACCAACGTACATACCCTCTTTTCACTTTCTTACTTAAAGCAAATCAAGGTGGATTTAGGAAAATTTTCAGATGACCTGGACAAGTACATAGATGTTCTTCAGGGCCAGAGTCAGTCCTTTGAATTAGACTGGAAACATATCATGTTATTGCTTAGTCAGACCCTCACCAGCAATGAGAGAGAGGCTGCTCTAGCAGCAGCTCAAGAGTTTGAGGACGCATACCTTAGTCAAGTACATGACCAAATGATGCCAGAGGAGAAGGATAGATTACCTAAATGTAGACAAGCAGTCCCTAGCATGGACCCTCGCTGGGATCCTAACTCAGAACAGGGGGACTGGAGTCACAGGTACCTATTGACCTGCATACTTAAGGGATTAAGGCAAACTAGAAAAAAGCCCATGAACTATGCAATGTTATCCACCATAAGTCAGGGAAAGGAAGAAAACCCAACAGCCTTCCTTGAGTGGTTATGGGAGGACTTAAGAAGGTATACTCCCCTGTCACCAGACTCCATCAAGAGTCAGCTAATACTGAAGGACAAATTTATTACACAATCAACAGTGGACATTAGGAGAACGCTCCAGAAGCTGGCCCTGGGGCCATAACAGAGTCTAGAACCATTACCAAATCTAGCAACCTCGGTGTTCTATAATAGAGACCAGGAGGAACGGGCTGAAAGGGACAGGGGGGACAAGAAAATGGCCACAGCCCTAGTCATGGCCTTCAAGCAAGCAAATCAAAGGGGCTCAGAAAAGGAAAAGGTTTGGGCCAGCCACTATAGGAGGGATTTCAAATGCAGGAATTTCTCAGCTCCACACCTCCATCCAGAGACCAGAGGAGTTTCAAATGTAAAGTTGTTTTTCTGGTTTGCCTGCACTGCAGGCCAGGTAGGGAAAGCCAGGTGGTTCTCTTTTGTCCCAGATTCTCACAAAAACTCTAGGAGGAGGGGGCTCTGTAACTCAGGGTAGTAGAACAAGTAGCCAGTCTGGTATCAGAGTCAAAGATCAATCACTCCAGAGGGAGTTTGAAATAATTCCTCTCCTTGGACGAGAACATGAATGGAGAGGCAATAACTCAAGGGTTAAAACTTCAGCTGCTGAATGGATTTCCCACTCTGGGTTCCCCTCCCACAACAGGGTGAAAACAATCTTCCCTCTCTCTCTCTGTCTAATAAACTGCTTTTCTGCAAAACTGTTTGGTCCACAATTTTAGTCAGACGGTAAACTCACTGTGCCTCCAGGTCCCCTTTCCTCATTCTTTGGGGTTAGAGAGGCAAGGACTTACAAGCTCTGGGAGATGGGTACACTCCCCCAGTTACATTAAGACCTCTCATAGTTTCTGATAAACACATACACACCTGAATAGCCTACAATACTTATCCTATAGAAATTACATGTACGGCCAGGAGCAGTGGCTCATGCCCATAATCTCAGCACTCTGGGAGGCCACGGCAGGTGAATCACTTGAACCCAGGAGTTCAAGCAATCATTTGAACCCATGACAAAACTGTGTCTCTACTAAAAATATTAGATGGCCATGACAGCATGGGCATGTAGTCCTAGCGGTTTAGGAGGCTAACATAGGAGAATTGCTTGTGCCCCAGAAGTCAAGGCTGCAGTGAACTGAGATTATGCCACTGCACTCCAGCCTGTGTGACAGAGTGAGAGCCTGTCTCAAAAAGGAAAAAAAAATTACACGTGTTCCTCAAAGAGTATACACTTCTCTTTTAAGAAGCTTTTTCTTATTCTAAATGGTTAAGATATATTCCTGCTTGTACTACAATAAAATGTAGTTTGCATTCCACACAAGGTATGACATTTAACATACATTGTATTATATTTTAGATTATATTAGCAATTGGAAGTTACAAAATGCTATATATTTTTCAATGTACTTGGCTTATTTTAAACTATCCAATTAAAAATTCATTGAGAATAAAATTTTCTTTTTGTTTGACACTGCTTTCCATGATTGACGTGAAATTCTTATGTTGACGCAACTCTTTGAGGTCATTGGTATGCAAATATAAAATATAGTACTTTAGACTATTTTGAACTATATCTGTCTGCCTTATGTTTTCTTAGATGATATCTATGTACTGTTTTTCCCTTGACATAGCCTCAGGAGGTCCTGACAACATGTGCCCTGAAAAATAAGTGTGTGTTTTTCTTCACATGGTTTTATAGACCAAGGTTGGTATATAAATCCTACTACTTTTGGCTCAGGGAAACAAGTTCTGTAATAATCAGCTTCATTATCACATGATTGTAATTTCCTTGCCGCTAAGGATCAAGGCTCATTTGTCTTTATATCTTTAGCACTTAGCACAGTTCCTGATCCAAAGTAAAATCTCAATGCATGATGTTCCATAAGTGAATAAATGAATGAATAAATCAAATGAGAGAGGAAACTTTTTGATCTCTTTCCCCTCAAATAATACACATGGATAAAATGAAGAGCTAATTTATTCCTCCAAAGATGGAAAGAGGGATATTCATGTTTATACACATATACTTCTTTCATTCCTTGTAATTCTAAAAATCATATTGCTACAGGTACGTGTAATGCTTCATATTAAGAACACATTTAATTATTACTGGTTAGAATTCATAAATTTGATTCTGAGATGACAGATACTGTCTCAGCTTCAGACATTCTTTTCAAAATGGAAGGAATTCTTGAAAAAAAGTGAGCCTAAATTTAATCTAGTCTACAGAGCTGATTTCCAGTTTATGAGAAATAATCAGAGAGTGAGAAATGAGTTAAATAACCCTACCAGGAAACAAAAGCAGGCTAAAAACCTGTGAAAGTTTACAGAATAACTGACCCGGTTTCTTCAACAAGTCAATGGCATGAAACAAAGAGGAGAGAAGGACTTCTCCAGATAAAAAGGGATTTAAGAAACATAAAACCAAATGCAATGTTTGGGCCTTATTGGGATTATGATGCAAAACAGACCAACAGTGAAAAGATGTTTTTAGAATAAAGGAAACCAAAATATTTTGCTCCAAAATATACTTTTACATATTTCAAGATGGCCCTTCAGAAGGACTAGAAATATAAGAATAGCCGAAAATCTACCTTTTAGATGAAAAATTTACATCTGTAGGGAAAATCTGATACAGCCAGGCTTTCTCGGAAATCCTCTTTTGTTCTGATCTGGGAAAGATTAACAGGGAAACTGATACCTTTATGGTTGAAAAAACAAATCCCATCTATTCTGTCTGAGGGGTGCTACCCTGTGAGCTTTTCTCTACAAAACAAGACCACCTTTGCAGGCCAGGCAGGCCTCCTCCTCTCTCCCTCCCATAACCTGTTTTGTCAGGATCCACGCCCCTAGTCTTTCTGTAACCTCAAGACAGTATAACAGTGTCTATCATCTGGCCGTGCCTTTGTTTCCTTAGGTATTGTAAGACTCACATGAACATTACAGATTTATATGATTTTTCTCTTGTTATTCTGCCTTTTGTCCATTGATTTTTTCCAGAAAACCTTCAGATAGCGAAAGGGGAATTTTCCCTTTACCTCTTCAAGGACAGTTGAGAAAATTGTATATTAACTGTATATTAGAAACTATGAAGGATATATTGTAAATTGTGTTGTGTGGCTGGGTACCGTGGCTCATGCCTGTAGTCTCAGCAGTTTGGGAGGCCAAGGCAGGAAGATTGCCTGAGCCTTGGAGTTTGAAATCAGCCTGGGTAACATAGTGAGGCCGCATCTCCACATACACACAAAAATTAGCTGAACATGATGGCACATACCTGTGGTCACAGCTACCTGGGAGGCCGAGGTGGGAGGATTGCTTTAGCCCCAGAGATTGAGGCTATAGTGCGGTGTGAATGGGTCACTGCACTCCAGCCTGGACAACAAAATGAGACCTTGGCTCAAAAAGAAAATTATTTAAGTGTAGCTGTATATAAAAAGTATGTTTTACAGATTTACACTAAATGTGAAGGAGTAAATTGACAGAATGTCTAGGACTTGCTGCAAAATGCTTTTGCAGAAAAGAGGTAGGGGAAGGAGCAAATAACAAGCAAGTATGACAACATGGTAATGACTATTGGGCCTATGTAGGGCTCATTATTCTCTATGCGTGTGAATGTTTGAGAGTTTTCATATTAAAATATATTTAATGGTACCCAGTACAAATCAAGATTTTTTTATATATTCCAAATGAATAAGATTAAGTGAGGATGTTATTAAATGCGTTTGTAAAATAATTAATGCTTGGCATGAGCATTCACAGAAAGATGTGTTAAAACAAACAGCAAACAGGTAAAGATGTTCAAGTGTTGAGATTTCTTCAATTGCCAAGCCTTCTCCCAAGGAGACTGATCCCTTTTTATTGTACTCTCTAGACTTGGCAGTATCCTATATTCAGGGGAGAAAACCAGACATGTAACAGATTTGTCCTTCTGCTGTGGCTAAATTGAAAGACAGCAGCAAAAGAAAGAGAGAGAGGTGGTAGAGTTTACCAACTGCAAAAGGCATCAGAGAAAGAGATAGCCTTGCTGTGAATGAGATAAGGGAAGCTGTGAACAGCTAGAAAGTTACGAGCAAACTATAAGAGAGATTTTTTTTTTTATATCAAGCTGTTTTTAAAGCTGCAGATAAGCCTCAGGGGTGTCATATTATGAGGTGTGTATTCAGGGCTGGAAAAAAGGAGAGTATTCTAATAATTATAATTTCCATGACATTTTAGACCCTACCCTTTGCTAAGAATTAAGCACTTTTATTTATCATTTTACTCAATCTTTCATCTCAGCAGGTAGACATTATTAGCACCATTTTATAGATGACAAAATTGAGGCTAACAAAGTTTAAGTCATTTGTTTAACCTGGTTATAGGCCAGGTGGCATTGAAACTCAGGTGTGTCTGGCCTCAAATTTTCACAATTGACCTTTGAAAAAAAATAATTATCATATTTCATCTTCAAAATAAAATCAATACATTGTTAACCAGAGTTTAAAATGCATTCATAATTTGTATTTGTTTTGTTTTGTTTTTCGATACAGGATCTCACTCTGTTGCTCAGTATGGTGGTGTGATCTCAGCTCACTATAACCTTGACCTACCTGGCACAAGAGATTCTCTCTCCTCAGCCTCTCCTGCAGCTGGGACTACAGGCATGTGTCACAATGCCTGGCTAATTTTTGTAAATTTTGTAGAGACAGGGGTCTCACTATATTGCCCAGGCTGGTATGAAATTCCTGGGATCAAGCAAACCTCCCACCTTGGCCTCACAAAGTGCTGGGATTACAGGTGTGAGTCATTGTGCCTGGCCACATTCATGATTTTTTAAAAATCAAACATGTTCAACATGCTAAGATGTTTCTCACTATGAGTCATTTTTGAGACCGTGCTTAGTAAAATTAAATGTATTGGTTGTTGCATACATATTTCAATAAAATTTTATTTTGTTAAATCAAAAAGGCGACGATGAGGGAAACTCTTTTTCTCCCTTAGGTAAGCACATTCGTGTTTTAATCACAAAAATTCAAATATTGAAACCCAGTGGTCTTTCTTCAACTGAGTCAACATATGTTAAGTTTTATTTTCAAGTACTCAAAAGAGGCATCAGAATATTAATAGTCAAAATGAAAATCAAAGTGAAAAGGAAAAGAATGGCAAGTATTGCTGCTAACCTCGTGCAGCAGTGATGTGATCTCAACACTCATGTCTCACTCAGAGCCTAGTATGGACCTCATTAAGTTAAGCCTGCAGCTGTTAAGGAGACCACTGCCTAATGCAGCTGCAAAGGGCTCTGCTCAATCAATTCCACAAAGTCTCTTTCTCCAGGTAAGAAGAGGTTGGTTTTACTCAACCACTTTGTTGACATTTAGATAGTTATTAGGGTCAATGGCAATTGCCATTAAAGGGAGAGTAATGGCTCTGTTGCAAAATGAAGATTAGGAAATGCATATCCAGAGGAGCTCTCTGGCAGACACCCTTTTGTAGAACTTCTGTAGAGTTCTGCTAAGGATCTGTGGTGCTGGCCCTACACATGTGACTTCTTATATGTTTTCAATAAGTCTTGATGGCTCTGTGAAAGGAAAATAAATCTTGGGTCCGCAAAATCATTAAACCAAAGGGAAAAGTCAAGCTGGGAACTGCATCAGGAAAACCTGAGTCCCATTTTATTCTGTTGAATTTCACCCTGGCAATATAAATTGATAGCTTATTTTCACAAGTGCAGGACACAGAACTCTGTCATCCCTTGGCTCACCTGAGACAAATGCAAATCTGACTGCATCCTTTGCTCTACTGTTTACATTATTTTATGTAAAAATGCTGATTCCTGAGCTAGACAAAGGCGTAAGTGACTATATTCTTCTGTCTCTCTCTCATATGTAAATTGTGCATTCGGGTGAAAGGCTGATGAAAGACTCAAAAGAATGCAACCATTTGTCTCCCATCTACCCACACTTTTTGAAAAGTTATTCCTCTTTCCCCAACATCTGCCCTTTAACCTTTACATTTTGAAGCCCAAAAATCATCGTTGGAGAAAAGCACAGCCCTGTGTCCTTGCTGCATGTATTTAATGTTGGCAAGATAAACTTCTACATGGATTGAGACCTGTCTCAGATACATTTTTGGTTCGCAGATGCATTAACTGCAGAGTACTCCCAAGTGTATATGTCCTCTTAAGTCCGCCTGTAAAATCCTGCTCCAAATGGATTGTCTGGTCATTTTCTCACTTCCTACTGTAGTGACTGTGGCAGGCTATTGCTTGAAGTAAATATGAGGTTCTAAAGTGTGGGCTGTTTATAATGTGGTAGGGCAGACCATTACATACGTTCATAAATTTTTTCTGGGTCTTCAAATTAGGAAAGTTATCTGAACTTTTTAGTTTTTATTTATTTAAAAAAATGTATTGTAGAGATGGGGTTGGACTATGTTGCCCAGGCTGGTCTTAAACTCCTGGCTTCAAGCAACCCTCCTACCTTGGCCTCCCAAAGTGCTAAGATTACAGACATGAACCACTGTGCCAGGCCAGGTATCTGAAATTTTAAAAGAAGAGTTGACTTAATTCAGAAAAAGAAGTGTTGTGGTGACCTAAAACTAAAGATGACTTTCTCCATAATATAATTACATATCTTTCCAGTGGACAATGGGGAAAAAAATGAAGTTTTCAAATTTTCTTTTTTCAAAATGGACCCTCAGTCGTCACCACCTAGCAATCTTAGTGTAGGCCACACCTCTTGAAAACTAGATCTTCCTACCAGGTCTCTCCTTTAGAACGGCCTCATCTTGCCACCGTATCTTCTGTAGAAACAATTGAATGTCATCACCGACCATTTTTCCTGGGCTATGCACACATGCTTTCCCAGCATTAAAATAATCCATTTCTGATTCTCATTTAGACAAATGATAAATACAATATTTTTCATTTTAGATATGATCATGCAATATATTTACATGATTGCTCAAGGAAAGTAGTCTATATCTGTTGATTGCACAACATTTTTCAAAATGTTCACTCATATTTCATCTTTATTAAAAGGCTTGAAGGTAGAGAGTGGAAGCTGATCTTTCTTCATTTATGGTTGAAAACTAATACAGAAAAATTATGTTATCTCAAAGCTTAATAATAATTCGAATAAGTAACCTTCATTGTGTACTTACTATGTGCCTTATGCACATTGTCTCATTTTATCATTGCTAAGGAATAATTACCTAGAAATTATCTTCAGGTTTAAAATTAGAAGTTTACATAATAATTTGCCAGTACATAGGTGCACGAGAAAATACTGGTCAAAAGCTGAAGGTCTTGAACATATTGACCAAATGCCTGCTTTTTCACATATGATTAGGGCAACTCTGGGTAGTTGTTTAGTGTCTCTGTGCCTCAGTTTCCTCATGTATATGGGAAATAATTACAGTCCCCTTCATAGTTTAAATTAGGAAGTTACATATACTCAGCATAGTACCTGATTCATGGTAGTTGCTCAGTATTAGCTGCTATTCCCAACATTATTACTTATTTCCTCAATACTCAGCTATATCTTAGACCACAGAAGTCGATTTGAAATTCTTAGGATATCTGAACTTAGAAATAGATTGTATCTTTTAACATTTACAAGTGCTTGAATCCTTAGTAATCTGAATCTCTAAATAGATTAGAAAAGAGAAAAAAACCTAATGACCTTCTTTGAGTTGATTATATAGAATTTTATATATATATATTAATAACTAAAATTACCCTGCAAATAAATTAACACACATTATTCCATTTAAATCAATTTAATTCACTAGCAACAGTGAAATGACTCATGCAGGTGCTCATTTATTTATTCATTTATTCCAAGCTTCATGTAAATTAATAGACAACTATCTTCTGGGCCCTCACATAGGCAGTTAGGGAACAAAACAATTGCTCACAACTTAATGGAATCCAGAGACATACACAAATGACTGGTTTTCAAAACCACCTGGGAAGTGCAGTGAGAAATATACAGAGAATATGACAAGAGTAACCCACCTGGGAAGATTACAGAAGGTTTCCTAGAGGAAGTGGTAAATGAATCAAGTGTGAGTTAGAGAGTTGAGGAGGGTGAAGGATAATCCTGTAAACATAGAAGCAGGCTGAAATAAGACACTGAGATGAGAGACACCATGGCTTGTGCTGAGAGCTCCAGGAAATTGACAGAGTTAAAAATGTGGGACCAAAGGAATAAGTCATTAGTCTGGGACAGCAAGCAGGTCAGGTTACACAGGGTTTGCTCTGTTATGCTAGAGGACATGGCTTGCTTTTTAACCCGGTGACAACAGGTGGCCATTCAAAGTTTACCAAGTGAGTGACATGATGAGGTTCGTTCTTTGGACAGATTATTTTCACAGGTATAACTGTGAAGCTCTAGGGTGGTGGTATGTGAGGGGGTACAGGAGGCAGAGAGAGGGAGATGGAGTTCTTATTACCATTCAGGTGAAAGGTTTAGGATAAATTACAGAATCTTGACAGGAATTGTGAGACAGAAATAACACTATTTTAAGTAACAATAAACCACCCAAAAAAGAGAATAGTTCAGAAAAAAATTGCCTTGTTAATGAGGTATTCATACAGGGAATCTATTGCTACTAAAAGAATAGAGTCTGGTTCACAACCTGGATCTGATGTAAAAGCATGTGGAAGACTTTCCTGTACATTGTAGGATGTTTAGCAGTAGCCCAGATCTCTACCTGCTGGAGGCAAGCAACCTCCCAGTTTTGATCAACCATTAATGTCTTCAGGCATTGCTAAATATTCTCTGGAGAACAATATAGCCCTTAGTTGAGAATATCTGGTCTAATTCATCTTGAAAAGTGCTAGAATATTCTAGCTGCCTGAGTGCAAGGGACCTGGTAGAGTGTGTCAGACAGTGTGTGTGTGTGTGTGTGTGTCTGTGCGTGTGTGTGTATGTGCGCAGGCACTGGGGAGCAGGGAGGGTAACACTAGATCACTATTGTTTCATAAAGAACCCATATCAGTGTTGTAAATGTCTGCAGTCATTTTAGCTCCCCTCCATCAGATAAGTTTATTCAACCGAACAAGTCACGGAAAACAACAACCATCTTCTGATTTATATTTGATGCCTCTCTTTTTTATAATCAAAGGCATTATATCCTGGAAATAAAATAATTTATGATTTGATAGTGTCAACATATTTAGAAAATGGTTTTAAAAGTTCTACATGATGACAAATTGTAAATTGCTAGATTGCCTACCCAATACCTAATTTATTAAAGCAGCATCTGTAAGGCCAGAGCTTTTCTTTAGCAGAATGGTATATAATGGCGTGGATTTCTGATAGTTCTATTACTGTTACTACAGCTAAGCAGTGCATATCCTACAAAATTCCCTGGAGATAAATTTGAATTGCTCTTAACTGACCTTCTGACACTGGAGCTCTGCTGGTGGGTTCTTGTGGTTAAAGCCATGGTAACTCTGATCGATGCATTCAGCAGTGAGGTTGATTACTAAATTCCCTGGAGATTGCACTAAAACGCCTAGAAAATCACCTCAAATCCCATATACCAGTAGCAAGATATGATTACTAAGTAAGTTCACAGAGCCTTAAGCAGGATTAATAACTTTATCATATTCAGAATGTCAAAAAAGTGTTTTACACCAATTTCTACATTTGTCAGAGCATAGCCAGAATATTATGGTTGTTTCAGGTGCCATGTTTTAAGAAAAAATTTGAGAAATTTGAGCATGTCAAGAGTAGAACCACCAGGATAGTGAGCGTCCTATGGGTATGTTTGGGACTTATCCCATTTTAATGGTTAATACTGACATGCTAACTGCTTGGATATCCTATTTAGTAATAAAGAGAATTTATGATAGCCAGGAATATTGTCATATTTCTCCTCAAAATAAGTTGGTAAAATTTCAACCATGCAAAGAAAATCTAATCTGATGAAAAAAAATTAGCAGAGAAGCACATAATTTAAATATAGTAGCTGGTATATACTAACGATATGAAATATTTTGTATATCGGCAGTATGAACATTTTTCATGTCATTTTGTTTTTTATAGAGAGGAGTTCTCACCATGTTGCCCAGGCTGGTCTTGAACTCCTGGCTCAAGTGATCCTCCCACCTCAGCCTCCATAGAGCTGGAATTACAGGCATAAGCCACCACTCAGCCAATTTTCAGTGTTTCTAAATCAGGTTGTTAATATGTCTCTTGTCCCTTAAACATGCTTGATACTGATTGTTGCTCATTTCACTACAAGCTCACCACATTATTACTGTTGTTAATAATACTGAACAACAACTAAGAACAACTGTGCCACATTAATAAGAAAAAAGCTGATGCAAGCCCTTCCCCGTGGGCAGGCTTCATTCTAAGCCTCGGTAAAAATCACATCATGCAATAGAAAAGTCTATACAAGGCCTGAAGAAAATAAACATCACAATGCAGGTTTTGCTTTTTCTAAATTTACTTAAATTTAACATTTAAGTATGCATGACAGCTATGTAGTTACATGTATATTTCAGCATTGTTTTACAGGAAAATTTTTTATTTGTTTGTAATGTTAGTTATAAAAGCCTTTTTTAGTTGAATTGCAAAGTTATCCAAACTCAACATTGTGTATGAATGAGTATTTTATGTGAAATACACATTTGTTCAAAAAATGTATAAGCCTAAGCAAGGCTGTATATATGTGGAAATAGATTACATTCATACAGAAAAAGTGTTAGCTCAATTTTATATTTTCCAGATAATTCACACCAAACATGTTTACCTCACTGAAATGTCTCCTAGTACCATGGTTTTTAATTTTTCTTCCTTAGACATACGTAACTTGATATTTACAGTACAATTTTATAGTAAAATATTATTTTCTCGCTGATAGAAAAAAATATATCTACAGGAAGATCTTAAATATTCTTCTCGTCATACTTTCGAATTTAAAACTAGTTAAAATCTACTTGAGTATGTTGAAAGAAAAGGTACTTTAAATTATAAATCTTACTTGATTATCTCAAAGATTTTTATTTAATATAAATGCAAGCCAGAGGGAACTAAAAAATATCAAAATATTGTATTATCAAATATGCAATTTGCAATAAGGTTTCTTTATTAAAATCACCAATTATTATTTCACATAAAATTTAATTGAGGTCATTACCCTCCTGGCAAGTTATTTCTAAAATTCTTTCTTATAATAAGATTTGTTATTGTAGCATTTTCCACATCAATGCTTCTTTCGTATCTATATGCTTTTTATTTCTATTTATAAAGATAATAGGCATCACCCATAATTTGATTGAATTAATAATCAAGTTATATATATTTAAATGCCTACAGATAAAATATGGCCCTTTTCTTTCCTTGTTAATGAAGCTGAAAACATAGGAAGGCTCTTGCATATCCAGTGAACCATTAGTGAATCCCAACAAGCCGATATATCCATGCATTCTGAACAAACGAAACAAGTGTTCTAATCACATTTTTGGAGAAACATCTCCTCGGAGTATGTGAAACGTTAATATTATGCCATCGTTACAAACTTACATACAAATACGAACCTTATACTCATTTAGAGACAAGTTCAGTCCCTGCCAGAGATCACCTGCCTGTATGAAACTCTGGTTTTACTTGCCTTGATCATATTGATTAAGAAATTGAAGAGAAACTAGTAGTTTACATGGTCTGTGCTGAAAATTACTTCAAGTATTGGGATTGTAGAGCCATTTGAATCGACAACGGAATGACTATTATGACTGTCTGGAGATCAATGACCAACTTCTTTCCTTTCTTTCTCTTTTTCTCTCTGTAAACATGGATTATTTTTTTGCCAGTTACTGCACTCTTTACTGAGGATTAAGCAATCGCTACATCACAGTTCCCACCCAGTAAGAGCTAAAATCCCATTAAAGAAAGCTGTCATATAAATGAGCAGTTATATTCATGTGCTTAATGTTATATTGAGAGACAAAAGCACATTGAGAAGGGCAAGGACTATCAATTGATAGGTCCAAAAAGCAGAAATCAGAATATTTTGAGAAATGTCGGTACTAAATACAGATAATTGGGAAAAAGAGTTTTTTAATTGACAAATATATTTTTCTTTTCACAGAAGAAATTTGCTTTCGGAAAGTTGACTGCAATGTGAAGTCATGTAAAAGGAATATTTTCTCACTAACATCTATTTCTAAACAGCAAACTTTATACTGCAATAGGACACATGTCTCTTAAACAAGAAAGTAAATGCACTCGAAGAAATAAGACATCATTAGTATAGCATACTAAGTTCTATAATTGGTGGTGTTTTGTGGCATCTTCAAGATATTTTCAAAATGTCTCAATTCTGGACTCTTCTCCTGTGTATCGACGCCCTATTTCTTTTATCTTTCACTTCTATTCACCTTGTTCCACACTTGTATCCACATGAGAACTGCTCACATTGTGCCTGACTCACAGGAAATATGCAATAAGTATTCATTATTATTATTATTACTATTATCATGTTTAAGTCTAAAAAAATTGAGGCTTAATTTCATCTGCTATCAGTAGATATACATTTCTAACAAAAGTTCTATAAACTGACAGCTAATCTTGATCATAAACATTTATTCCATTGTATTAGGCTTATGGATAAGAAAATTTAGGCATAGAATTAATTACTAAAGTGACCAGACCAAGGTCAAACATCTGTTTTATTACAATACAGTTCTCTCTAGCAGTATAACACAGAATACAGAGGATAAGCTTCTGAGTAACAAACGAATGTGCTTAAAACCCAGATCAAATGCTTCTGAACTTTATCAACTTAACTACATTTAAGCTTCAATTCTCTTGTCTTTGAAATATTTATAATTAGAGGTTAGTAGGAATTTACCAGTAAAATATTTAGCACAATAAATTATACCTAGTCTGTATTCAATTCTACTTTGTTTTCCTCTTATTAATCAATAATGTTACTTCTCTATGATCTTTGTTAGCCTGACTATTCATAAAGTTTAAAATTCTGAATAAGATGTTGTAGATCACTCATCCAGGTATATGAATTTTAAATGTTATTATAAATAAAATATACCCTATTTACATAGTTTCAGGATCCTAAGAATTAAGCATTCAGAGAACTGAAAAGGTATAGCTACATAAATAAGAGTTTAACACTTGAAATATGTAAAATTTACACATGAAAACTTCTTAAAGTTTGTGTCAATATATTTTGATTTTTAACTATTAATATAAATAATTGCTCCACTTTGTGCTGTTGAGTAACCCCTATTTGCTGAAATATTTTTATCTCATATATAAACCTCATTGATTCTCGGTAGCTGACTCAAAAAAATTTGTTAGGAATGATTTTGAATTGAGGTTGGGGCAAAGTGTAAAAAAAAGCCATGTTCAATTAATGGATGCAAGAGAGAGAGTATTGGTATAAGTTTTAGGATTTTCCATTCTTAGCTAATAAAAATATTGCAATCAAAATTTTATTATAATCTGTTTTCTGTCCATTCAAATATTATTGTCCTAAGTCATATTTGCTTTTTACGATAACTTACCTTCTTCAAGTCATGAGTGTATTTGTCCATGTATTTTTTTTTTGAAATGATAAAAAAAAGTCATTCAATACAGACTTTTATCTGAAATTATAAGGCATGATAGAAGGCAATGTATATGTATTGAGGGCCTATTATATGTAGATTCTTACTTTTATACTATTTAATTTAATCTTCAATAAATCCAAATAAGAAAGTATTGTCTTACCTTTTGGTAAGGTAAGACAATAGGAGGGAACAGGTACTGACATATTAATTTCCCTCAGATTTTTTGTTAACTAAATGAAAGAAGCAGAATTCAAACTTAATTTGTCTGATTAGAAGCAGGTACCTTGGCTGAGCACAGTGGCTCACGCCTGTAATCTTACCACTTTGGGAGGCTGAAGCTGGTGAATCATGAGGTCAAGAGATCGAGACCATCCTGGCCAACATGGTGAAACCCCATCTCTACTAAGAATACAAAAATTAGCTGGGTGTGGCGGTTTGTGCCTGCAATCCCAGCTACTCGGGAGGCTGAGGCAGGAGAATTGCTTGAACCTGGGAGGTGGAGGTTGCAGTGAGCCAAGGTCGTGCCACTGCACTCCAGCCTGGCTCCTGGTGACAGATCAAGACTCTGTCTCAATAAATAAATAAATAAATAAATAATAAAAAAGAATCCGGTGCCTTTTCCATTCTGTATCTCTCTGAAGCATGTCTATAGATATTAAAATATTTGCTGTATATTAAGCAATGACTTAGATAAAATGAAAGTTATGCAGTAGGTTTGTTCAATAATGAATACATTCATTAACTCAATGTATATTCACAGTATTCATTTTTGCCCTGAATTCCTAACTAGTGTATCTCAGTGACTAATTGAGATCTTGGGGTGTCTAATAATTCCTTTGCCATGTCCAAAACTCCACTCCTACTGCCACCTCCTGGAACCTCCAGCTACTTCTCCGGTCTTTCCTGCCTCAATAAATGTAAATTCCATCCTTCCAGCTGTTCAGGTCAAAGTATTAGATTCATAATTAAGTTCTCTCTTTCACTCATATCCCAGGCAGAAAATACAATCAGAGGGTGCAGTGGCACAATCAGAGTTCATTGTAGCCTGGAACTCCTGGGCTCAAGAGATCCTCCAGCCTCAGTCTATCCCGTAGCTGGAATTATAGGTGTGAGCCACTGCACCTGGCCCAGAGAATCTTTCTAGTTATTCTACCAAACTATATTCTGTATCCTCCATGCTGTCCCACCTTCACCACTACAATCCTGATCTAGGCCACCATCACCTTCGATTTGGTTCACCCCAGTGGATTCCTACAGCTTCTTGCTCCACTGCCTTTGCAAGAATAGGCTCTCCAAAAATCTATGTTCAATCTAGCAGTTGGAAAGGGTATTATAAGAGTTGGACATGGTGGTCTGAGATCCTAGCACCTTGGGAGACCAAAAAGGGAGGATTACTTGAGGCCAAGAGTTCCAGATCAGCCTGGGCAACAGAGTGAGATCCCATTTCTCAAAAAAAAAAAAAAAAAGCAACGTAAACAATTAGCCAGATGGATAATTTGCAGTGGTTGGGCCTGTGATCCCAGCTACTCAGGAAGCTGAGATGGGGGCTCACATGAGCTCAGGAGTTTGAGATTATGATGACCCATGATCATATCACTACACTTCAGCCTGGGCAAAAGTGCAAGATACTATCTCAAAAAGAAAAAGAAAAAAAAAACGTATAAGACTATTATAAAACTCAAGTCAGATTATTTTACACACATGTCCTAATCTCTTTAGTGACTTCCTATTTTGATCCAAATTGAAGTTAAAGTCCTCATCAATGCTTACAAATTTGCACATGACTTGATTCCTAACCAACTCTCCAACCTCCTGTCCTTTGTATGTTCCCTCATTTATACCACTATGACTACACTAGCTACAGTTTTTCAGACACTTCAAACTTGTGGGTATCATGGCCATGCTTTTTCTGTCTGGAATGCATTTCCCTCAGGCATCTACCTGACCCTTACACATGTTTCATGCTTGTGCTCAAACGCCACCATTTCAGATAGCCCTGCTCCAGCCTTCTTCCTCACCTCGCCTTCGTTTCTCCATAGGACTTATCTGACAAATACACAGTTGGTCCTTATTCTTCTCGGATTCCATATTACCAAGCTTGCCTACTTCCTAGATTTTATTTGTAACCTCTGAATCAATACTTATGGTGGTTTTGCAGTCCTTTATGGACCTGTACAGAGTGGCGAAAACTTGTGTCACTCAACTCGCACGTTCCCAGTTGAGGTTGAAGGAGGTGATGCTTGGCCTGCTTGCCTCAGCACTCAAGGGTCCTTTTTGTGGTCTCCACAGTGCCATGGTTTTCAGATTTGGGGGATCCTTTTGGTAATTTTGCTTTTTAAAATGGTCCCCAAACCTAGTGCTAAAGTGCTATCTAGTGATCCTAAGCCCCAGAAGGCTGTAATCTCATTTGAGGAGAAAATCTGTGTGTTGTTTGTTCAGGGATGGGTTACAATGCCCTGGCCATGGGTTCAATGTTAATAAGTCAATGATATATATTAAATTATGGTATCTTTAAGCAGAAACATATATAAACAAGATTTATATTGATAGGTTGACATAAATATAACTAGAGGCTCAAAGGAGCTTAAACCTGTATTTACCTTAGGAGCAATGGTTCAATAGTTACTGATTTAGTGTTTGCTGCAACTTTATAGCACATAACCACAAATAATGAGAATTGACTATCATTTTATGTGTTTACTATGTATTGTCTATAATACACAGACATTATATTACCTTACACTAACATTAAATTACATATATTGCATACACATCTAGCTTACACTAGAATGTAAGCTCTATGAGGGCAGAAATTTTTTTTGTTTTGTTCGTTACTACATTCCCAATTTTAAGAAATAATAGGAGCTTAATGAATATTTGGTTCATACATAAATGTGTGAAGTAATTCTTTTGAATGATGAATGAATAAGTAATGAATTATTAAATGTGAATAAGTAAAGTATCTAAATGTAAAAATAAATATAACACGAATAATGAATAAATAAATAAGGCAATTATGGACTATACACCACTCCAATATTAATGCTAGACTCATAGGATTAAAAGATAGGAGCTTTGCTCTTGAGACTTTCATAATTAAGATGGCTTAACTGTTTGAGAAAATAAGTCAGTCTTCTCTTTCCCATCTAGCAGGTGAATTTTATACCATTTATAAGACTGCATGTTGATTCTATCTGTGGATTTACCTAAGGCAATAGAGAAGGTTTTCTTTAACATCCACATTTAGTACTAGAACATGAAGTTCAACCTAGAATGTTTAACTCTTTTCCTTATTACCCATTATGGTTGTAAATGTGGTAAGGTGTAAGACCACTTGTTCAATATCATATTGAAGCTTATTAGCTGTGTGATTTTAAGCAAGTGATCTAACTTCCATGTGCTTCAGTTTTATTATCTGTTAAATAGGGAAAACAATAGCATATCACTTACAATATTCAATTAATATCTATAAACCACTTAAAATAACTGTCATGTATTAACAACAAGAATTTGTTCTGAAAGAAAAAAGCCATACATTTCTGAAATTTAAAGTAAAAAGAAAAGGTAAATGGAAGTACATATTAAGTAGAAGATACGTGGAACTACATATAATTTTCTGTAATATTTCAGGATGGTCCACTGTATAGATTTTGTTACATGGGTTTTCTTTTTTTTGTATTTAATTTAGAATAAGTTTTATTAGAACTTCATAATTTTGTATCAACATATGCAAATGTGCTCAGACGTTCCATTTCAGTAGTTACATTATTATATGTAAATTGAGATGATTACTATGAATATCCATTTTCTTTTAAAACCTATCAGCATGAATTTTACATTTTTAAGCAAAAATGAATTATGCTAATATATTAACTCTTGAGGTACTATCCATTCCTGTAATTCTCCTTTCAAATACATTTAATGTTATCATAATAAGGAGTTCTTACTGGTTTAAATGTTTCTGTTTTGCTTTATTTTTGTTACACTTCAGTAGAAGGAAGACACTAAGAGTCTCTAGACCTCTCCTGTCCCCTGTGTAGTAAAAGGTACACTGCCTTAGCTTGAGCTGTGTGATAGTGGAAAAACTTTAACATTTTCCTCACTCTCACACCACAGCAATCAACATAGAAGTCCTCTGTGACCAAATATGTTGAGGGTTTTCCCCACACACCAAGCAGCAGACACCAGCTGGGCATCCTCCAATTCAATTCCACCCAATTCTGATGATGTCTACCTGGAGATAGCATCAGATCCCACCAGCTGAGGGCTCAGTCTCCAAGACTGCCCCCTCCTTCCCACCACTCACAAGTGCAGACCTTGGGAACTTCTGACCCACTGGCTTCAAGTTGGGGTTTCCACAACCCCTTCTTTGGGTCCAATTAATCTTGCTAGCACGGCTCACAGAACTCAGGGAAACACTACATTTGCTGGTGTATTGCAAAGGATATTTTAAAGGATATACATAAGAAGGTACTGAGTGTTAGGTCTGAAGTGGTCTGGAGCACAGGAGCTTATGTCCCTGTGAAATTAGGGCTCACCACCCTCCTGGCATGTGGATGGGTGATTTTCACCTTCTTATCAACCTCCACATATTCAGCTATCTGGAAGCTCTCTAAATCTAGTAATTTTGGGTTTCACATGGTTTAATATGACTGATTAAATCATTGGACACTGGTAATCAACTTAATCCTCAACCCCTTTCTGAGGCCAGTGGATCACTTGAGGTCAGGAGTTTGAGACCAGCCTGAGCAACATGGCAAAACCCCATCTCTACTAAAAATACAAAAATGAGCTGGGCATGGTGGCATGCGCCTGTAATTTTAGCTACACAGGAGGCTGAGGCACAAGAATAGCTTGAACCCAGGAGGTGGATATTAACAGTTAGAGAGCTGAGATTACACCACTGCACTCCAGCCTGGGCGATAGAGCACGACTTTCCCTAAAAAAAAAAAAAAAAAAAAAAGGAGGAAGAGGAAGATGAGGAAGAAGTAGAAGAAGAAGAGGATGATGATGATGACAAGACACTTGGAGATGCTATCTCTCTCCCCAAGACACTAGGAGATGCTATCTCTCTCCACCAGGTAAGGAGATACAGCAAGAAGGCAGCCATCTGCAAATGAGATAGGAGGCTCTCACCAGTTACTGAATCTGCAAGCACCTTGGTCCTGAACTTTCCAGCAGCCAGAAATGTGAGAAATAAATCATTTTTGTTTAAGTCACCCAGTCTGTGGTATTTTGTTATAATGATATGTGATATTGTGAAATATGTGTTTGGTCTGTATTCCCGTTTCCTGGCTTTATTCCTGTTCACCAGTCAACTCATTAGTACACAAAAGCCATCACTTTGAAGATTACAAAAATGTAATCTTCAAAGTGATGGCTTTTGTGTACTAATGAGTTGACTAGTGGCTAGCAGCCTCTTGGTAGCTTCAGGATGGAGCTGGTCACCCCAAAGACAAAGGCAGGATTAGAGGGTTGGGGCTTTCAGCCTCACTCCCAACCTCTGGGTTGGGAGTTTTTTTTTTTTTTTTTAGGGAAAGTCTTGCTCTATCACCCAGGCTGGAGTGCAGTGGTGTAATCTCAGCTCTCTAACTGTTAATATCCACCTCCTGGGTTCAAGCTATTCTTGTGCCTCAGCCTCCTGTGTAGCTAAAATTACAGGTGCATGCCACCATGCCCAGCTCATTTTTGTATTTTTAGTAGAGATGGGGTTTTGCCATGTTGCTCAGGCTGGTCTCAAACTCCTGACCTCAAGTGATCCACTGGCCTCAGCCTCCCAAATTGCCAGGACCAAAGGCATGAACCAATGTGGCCAGCCCTGAGTGTCTTTGCTTATAAGAGCACGAATACAATTTATGAGGACTCCACCACTCTTATAACCTAATCACTTCCCAAAGGTCACACCTCCAATACCATCACACTGGGGGTTAGAACTCCAACATAAGAGTTTTGGGAAAACATAAACATTCAGTGCATAGCATATGCTCTGATGATATAAGTTAGATTTCTATGACTGATGTTTCCAAAAAATCCTCTCATTCAGCAGCCTTTCTTTCATGATACAGTTTCGTAACTGAGGGTTTTTACACACTTTTGATTATTCCTTTCCATTTTTCTCCTACAGAAATTTACCCTGTTAAAAACTATTTACTGAACAAAAGCTATTATTATAGTATTTCTTTAAGCCTCCTTTTCTATCTGCAAGTAATGTTTGCAGATAGTAAAAAGAAACAATCTTCCAATTATTGAGGGCAAGAGTCTGAACACTTACTTCCAAATGATATTATTTATGAAAGCTGCACGTATTGAAGTAAAATCCATCTAGTATATATAATAAAAACTCTCTCTTGAGGGTGACTATAGTCAATAATGATTGTACTCTTTAAAATAACTTAAAGAGTGTCATTGAATTTTGTGTAACTCAAAGGATAAGTGCTTGAGGGGGTAGATACCCCATTCACCATGTGCTTATTTTGTATTGCATGCCTGTATCAAAACAATTCATATGTGATTGAAAGAGTTTTTTTGTTGTTGTTGTTGTTTTTGTTTGTTTATTCATTTTGAGAAGGAGTTTCAATCTTGTTGCCGAGGCTGGAATGCAACGGTGCAATCTTGGCTCACTGCAACCTCTGCCTCCCAGGTTTAAGTGATTCTGCTTCCTCAGCCTCCCAAGTAGCTGGGATTACAGGCATGTGCTACCATGCCTGTCTAATTTTGTATTTTTAGTAGAGACGGGGTTTCTCCATGTTGGTCAGGCTGGTCTCGAACTCCTGACCTCAGGTGATCTGCCTGCGTTGGCCTCCCAAAGTGCTGTGATTACAGGTGTGAGTCACCACACCCAACCTAAGAGTATATTTATTTAATTCTGGGAGTGTGAGTGAAAGGTTGGGTAATGTTGTTTAGAATAAGCTAGCTCATTGTATTATTTAAAATTTCCATTGTTATCCTTTCCTTTATGATCTTAATTCATCAGTTTCTGAAAGACATATGGTAAAATTTCCCAACATGATTATGGGTTTTTAAATTTTATTTTGCAAGTCTGTCCAATTTTCCTTTAAATAAGTGAACATACGTATGATATTAAATGTATGCATGTTAATGATTGTCACATTTTTGAGTCACTGTTTTTATTATTAAGCAGAGATTTATTTTCCCTAATGTTTTTTGCTTTAAATAAAATATGTTAAATATTAATATAACTGAACAAGATTTCTTTAGATTAGTAAATTATTGGCTTTTTTTAATTACAGACTTTGAGTAATATATGTTTTTAGGATGTCTTTTGTAAACAGGATTGAACTGAATTTTAATTTTCAAACGAATATTGATATGGTATGGCTCTGTGTCCCCACCCAAATCTCATCTTGTAGCTTTCATAATTCTCACATGTTGTAGGAGGGACTCATTGGAAGGTAGTTGGATCATGGGAGCAGGTCTTTCCTGTGCAGTTCTTGTGATAGTGAATAAATATCATGAGATCTGATAGTTTTAAAAATGGGAGTTTCCCTTCTCAGGCTCTCTCTCTCTTTGTCCGCCACCATCCATGTAAGACACATCTTGCTGCTCCTTGCCTTCCACCATGATTGAGAGTCATTCCCAGCCATGTGGAACTGTAAGTCCATTAAACCTCTTTTTTTTCTAAATTGCCCAGTCTGGGATATGTCTTTATCAGCAGCACATGAAAATGGACTAATATAGTAAATTGGTAGCAATAGAGGGGGGCATTGCTGAGAAGATACCTGAAAATGTGTAAACAACTTTGAAAGCGGGTAACAGGTAGAGGTTGGAACAGTTTGTAGGGCTCAGAAGAAGACAGGAAAATGTGAAAAAGTTTGGAACATCTTAGAGACTTGTTGAATGGCTTTAACAAAAATGCTGATAGTGGTATAACCATAAGGTCCAGGCTGCAGTGGTCTCAGATGGAGATGAGGAACTTGTTGGGAACTGAAGGAAAGGTGACTCTTGTTATGTTTTCGCAAACAAGCTGATGACATTTTGCTCCTCCCCAGAGACTTGTGGAACTTGGAACTTGTAAGAGATAATTATTTGGTGGAAGAAATTTATAGCAGCAAAGCATTCAAGAGGCATTCAGTTTTATAAGGGAAGCAGAGCATAAACCTTCAGAAAATTTGGAGCCTGACAATGAGATAGAAAAAAAAGCCTATTTTCTGAGAAGAAATTCAGGACGGTTGCAGAAATTTGCATAAGTAATGAGGAGTGAAATGTTAATCACCAAAACAATGAAGAAAATGTCTCTAGGGCATGTCAGAGGTCTTCTTGTCAGCCCCTTCCATCACAAACCCTGAGGTCTAGGAGGAAAAAATGGTTTCATGGGCCATGACTAGAGTTCCTGTGCTGTGTATAGTCTAGGGACCTAGTGTCCTGCATCCCAGCTGCTCCAGCTATGATTAAAAGGGGCCAAGGTATAGCTCAGGCTGTGGCTTCAGAGGGTGTAAGCCCCAAGCCTTGACAGCTTCTACAGAGTGGTGATCCTGCAGGTACACAGAAGTCAAGAATTGAGGTTTGGGAGCCTCCACCTAGATTTCAGAGGATGTATGGAAATGCCCAGATGTCCAGATAGAAGTTTGCTGCAGAGGCAAGCTCTCTGCTAGGGCAGTGGGGAAGGGAAATGTGGGGTCTGAGTCTCCACACAGTATTCAAAATGGGGTAACACCTACTGGAGCTGTGAGAAGAGGGCCACCATCCTCCAGACCACAGAATGGTAGATCCATTGACAGCTTGCACTGTGTTCAAAGCCACAGACAATAAACACCAGCCCATGAAAGCAGCTGGAGGGAGGCTGTACCCTGCAAAGCCACAGGGTCAGAGCTGGCCAAGATCATGGGAGCCCACCTCTTGCATCAGTGTGACCTGGATGCAAGACATGGAGTCAAAGGAGATCATTTTGGTGCTTTAAGATTTGACTGTCCTGCTGTATTTCAGACTTGCATAGGACCTGTAGCCCTTTTATTTTGGCCAGTTTCTCCTATATGGAACAGCTATATTTACCCAATGTCTGTACCCCATTGTATCTAGGAAGTAACTAACTTGCCTTTGATTTTACAGGCTCATAGGTGGAAGGAACTTGCTTGTCTCAGATGAGACATTGGACTGTGGACTTTTGAGTTAATGCTGAAATAAGTTAAGACCCTGTGTGACTGTTGGGAAGGCATAATTGGTTTTGAAATATGAGGATATGGTATTTGGGAGGGGCCAGAGGTGAAATGATATCATTTGGTTGTGTCCCCACCCAAATCTCACCTTGAATTATAATGCCCATGATTCCCATGTGTTGTGGGAGAAGCTCAGTGGGAGGTGATTGAATTATGGAGGTAGGTCTTTCCTGTGCTGTTCTTGTGACAGCAAATAAGTACCCCGAGGTCTGATGGTATTATAAGGGGTAGTTTCCCTGCCCAAGCACTTTCTTTGCCTGCTGCCATCCATGTAAGCCATGACTTGCTCCTTCTTGCCGTCCACCATGATTGTGAGACCACCCTATCCATGTGGAAATGTAAGCACATTCAACTTATTTCTGTTGTAAATTGCCCAGTCTTGGGTATGTCTCTAATCAGCAGCATAAAAATGGGCTAATACAAATATGTTTCTTCTTTTTTTTTTTTGACAGGGTCTCTCTCTGTCACCCAGGCTGGAGTACAGTGATGTGATCTTGGCTCACTGCAACCTCCTCTCACATTAATATCTTTCAATGAACAAGTTTAGCCTATTTATATTTATTGTGCTGTCTGATGTATTTAGACTTTTTTACCATGTTACTTTGTTTTTGCCTTATTGTAAAATGTTCATTCTTTTGTCTCTATTCCTGTTTACTAAGTTAAAAAAGTTTTTAAATTTCTTCTCCCCTATTTGTTTATAATTCTTAGGTTGTATTTCTTTTTGTTAAACATTTCTGTATACATTATTAACTTAACAGTTAAATTTAATCAGTGCTTCTAATATCCTCATTTTTTTCAAAGCCTTTGAAACTTTTAAGTCTTATCTTTTAACTTTTCAATTTTGAATATATTGCTATTATTTTATTTCCATCTGTTTTTCACTTATCCAAGTTTTTGTTTTTTAATTTGTTTTTGTAAACAACAATGCTTATTTGGGTTTAACAACGTGTTGCAGGTTTTTAGCTGTTATTCCATATTCAAGTCATTTCTGCCTCCTAGCGTCAATTTCCTTCTCTGTGAAGTATGTTCTTTACTATTTCTTTCAGCCCATATCAATAACTAACATACAGTTATCTATTGCTGTGACAAACTATCCCAAAATTTAGTGACTAAAACAACTACCATTTCATTCTGTCTCATATATTATGGCTAAGAATTTCTGCCAGGGATTGTCTAGCTGATTCTGCTGTTCCATGTGGTATTGACTGAATGAATCACTTGATACTATTCAGCCTATAGCTGACCTTTCTTGAAGATTCCAAGATAGCTTTAGTGACAACGCTGGCATTTTGCCAGTACAATATCAAGTCTAAGGTGAGCTGGGCCCTTCTCTTTCCAAGATTTGTCCATTTTCCCTTTCCAGTTTGATGGTCAGGCTTCTTAATTGTGACCCAGAGTCTTAAAAAATGAGTTAAAACAAAATCAAAAAAAGCAAGCAAGGGTAAAAAGACTCCCTATTCAATAAATGATGGTGGGATAACTGGCCAGCCATATGCAGAAAATGGAAACTGGACCCCCTCCTATGCCATTTACAAAAATTAACTCAAGATCAATTAAAGGCTCAAATGTAAAACCTAAAGCCATGAAAACCCTGGATGATAACTTAGGAAATACTATTATGGACATAGGCCCTGGCAAAGAATTCATGAGAAAGGTGCCAAAAGCAATTGCAACAAAACCAAAATTAACAAATGGGACCTAATTAAACTAACGAGCTTCTGCACAGCAAAAGAAACTATCAACAAAGTAAACAGCAGCCTATGGAATCGAGCAAAATGTTTGCAAACTACACATCTGATGAAGGTCTAATATTCAAAATTTAAAAGAAAGTTAAACAAATTTACAAGAAAAATAAACATTAAAAAGTGGGCAAAGGACATAAAAAAACACTTTCAAAATAATGCATATATGCAACCAATGAATATAGGAAAAAATGCTCAACATCACTAATCATTTGAGAAATGCAAATCAAAAACACAATGGAATACTATCTCACACCAGTCAGAATGGATGTTACTAACACAGTATCACTATTCAACCTAGCAATCTCATCACTGGGTACATACTCCAAGTAATATGTATCATTTGACTATAAAGACACCTGCATGTGTATGTTGATTATGGCACTATTTATGATACAAAAAACATGGAATCAACATAAATGTTCATCAACAGTAGGCTAGATAATGAAAATATGGTGTATATATATATATACCATTGAATACTATGCAGCCATAGGGAAAAATGAGATATGTCCTTTGCAGCAACATGGATGGAGCTGGAGGCCATTATCTGTAGCAAATGAATGCAAAAAGAGAAAACCAAATACTTCATGATCTCACTTACAGGTTGAAGCCAAACATTGAGTACATGTGGGTACAAAGAAGAGAAAAACTGACATCGGGGTCTACTTGAGCGTAGAGGGTGGGAGGATGTTGAATATCAAAAAATGACCTATCCAGTACTATGCTTATTATCTGGATAATGAAGCTCGCAGATACGAAGGAACCCCAAATTTCTGTGACATACGACTCACCTATCAACCTCTAAACTTAAAAGTTAAAAAAAAAATTAGCCAAAAGCTGAATCTCTTCCTAAAATATACATTCAGAACTAGCATTGGGTCATTTCTACCATATTCTATTAGTCAAGCTTCACAGAATACACCAGACTCAAAGGGGTGGAAGAATAGACTCCATCTGTGGATGGGGAAATGGCCCAGGTAAACAGAAAGAGAAGAAATGATGGGACCATCATAGAGACAGTCTCCACAACCAGAAAACTCTCTAGTTTTGTTAGAAATTATTTTATTTTGTTCTTGCTCTTGAAATACTTATATATAGTACTTTAGGTTGATCCTTAGTTTTCATTAATAATTTGAAGATATCCTTTCATTCTGTTACTTTCAGCACTTTATTTTGGATAATGAAAAGTATGTTGTCAGGCTACTTTCGATTCTTTTAGGAAGTTACTCATGTTTTGCCTTACAGATTAATAACTTTCTCTTTTTAATTGAGAATCTTCTATTTTTATGGTATGTTCAGGAATAGATTGCCTTTCCCTTACCTTGCTTAAGTGTCAAGGAGCTATTTTAATCTGAAAATTCTAATTCTATAAAATAATTTGGCATTATCTATGGGAAAATACTACTCCCTTATTCTCTGAATTTTGTTCTTTGGAATTTCTCATGGACATATGCTGCACCTTCTCATTCTATCTTCTATTTAGCTGCTTTCTCTTTATATTATCCATCCATTAATTTCAATGAATTATTTAATTTGATTTCTATAGATTTTTTCTTTCAATGTATTGATTCTCTCTTCAACTATGCTGACTTCCCTGTTTAATTCACCTACTATGATTTTTATTTCAATGCTTTTATTTTTATTTCTAGAATTTATTTAACTTCTTTTTATAATTTATAATTTTTTTCATACATTATTCTTGTTTTACAGTTGTAGTTTATGTCTTTAAAGATTTTAAATATTTTTATTATCTCATTCAAATTATTATCCTATTATATAAAGTTCTTTCAGCGTTGTCTGAGTAATTATTGATTTTTGTTTATAGTACATTAAAAAAACTATTTAAAATTTCCTTCCACCCAGTTTCTGGTGGTTTTATTATTTTCATACAAGTTTTCCTCATAATCTTGGCTTGAGGTCCTAAAACAAGTGGCAATGTGAATTTAGCCTACACTCATATTGGGACCTGATTGTAAAGTTGTGGGCTCCTTCCCCAAGTGAACATCAGAACTTTTGTCATCCCTGTTTTATAAATGAATCAGTTCTTTGAGGCTACTGGTAAGGAGTCTCATTTCCAGGGAACCACATTTAGCAGTTCTGAGACCTTGCACTCCTTCAGACATATTAACATTAAACTCCCTGACCACAGAGGATTAAATACAAATAGCTAAACTCCCCAAGTCATTGGGATTTAGTATATATGCCTCTCTTTGTTGAGTCTCTACTTTTTAAAAAATAACACCATGACATTAGCTTTTATTCCTATTTTGTGTGTGTGTGTGCGTGTGTGTGTGTGTGCGTGTGTGTGTGTGCACATGCGCTTGCATGTACATGTGTTTATAATTTATGTTTGGAATGGGAAGGGGTTGGTTCATTTGAGGTGAGACTATTAAATTTACTCAATCTTCACTAACTTTTTATTTCCATTCTTAACCATCTGATAGGAGGGGAGATAGGAAATACCTTTTTTCTTCTTTACTATGTAATTCAACTCAAAACTTTATGATTCTCAAATATAAAATATTTAATCATAATCTAAATTAAAAACAAATCTGTTAAAATTTCTGGAAAGAAATTATAGGAGATATAAAGCTAAACATCAAATGTTTAAAATTTGGTAATTAGAAAATTCTGGGGAGAATGACCCTTCATATTTTGCACAATTCGATAACCTGTTACCCTGAGAGTCTTCTGCTTTAAGGAGCTATCTTAAGTTAGAATCATGGACAGGAGCATTTTCTTTTAACATACAGTTGACCCTTGAACAACATAGGCTTGCACTGCCCAGTCCACATCTCCACTCATTTTTTTTAACAAATAGTTGCCCTGCATATCTTCAAGTTCTGCATCTGTAACCTAAAAAGACTGATAATCTATCGGCGGGATGAGAAGCTTGCAGATACCAAGGACTGACTTTTCCTGTACTGGGTTCTGCAGGGCTGACTGTGGGACTGGAATATGTATGGATTTTGGGGTCTGCAGGGGGCCTTGGACAAAATCCCTTCCAGATACCAAGGGGTGGCTATACTTGGAAACAAATCTAAACTAAGGGTATAGATATCTCATTTTCCTGAATCCACTTGCATCCCTTTAATTCGCCCTTCCCTTCAAGCAGTATCAGCCAAGGCTGGTGGTCAGTGGTCAGTATCTATTCACCTTCACTTCACACATTAAAGAGTAGAATCCACACCTACTTTGAAATTTAAAAAGGCACAACCTAGTAACATAAACTTGTTTCCAGTCCCATGTATTCACCTCTAATGAGAGTGCCAGTCAGATTTTAATGTTTGGTTTTGTAGAGGAAGATACCATTTTTAGACTTAGCCATTATAATCTACTTTTTCAAATGAGAAAGTGGCAGAGTAGGGAGAGTCAAGACAAAAATACTCCTTAATATATATTTCTTATACTGAGTCTTTCTGTAATACAAGATAAACAAATGTATACGTTTTTAAAACTATGTGGGGGGAGAGCAGAAAGTTCCTTTATTTTTATCTGTAGTTCCTGATGTTGCCCTGATCAGAGTATCTATAAAAAATATCAGGCCAACATCAAAATTATAGAAAATAGCTGTCTTTAATGGAGACTTTGGTGTTTAATCCTTTGAAGCATATGGGTTGCAAAGATATGCTTGCTATATGCAAAGTAAAATCCTCTGTTGTCTTTGAAAGTACCAAAGGAAACTTTTAAGTGCACTTCTCATTTCATCTTTAGAGATAAAATGTCTAGTAGTCAGACTTATAGATGTCCACGGGCTTTCTCCACCATTTCAGTGTTTTTGAAATGAGCAACAAAAATAGTTATCTTTGTAAAAAGTCAACTAGCACTTTAAAGTATCTTTATGTTATATACATATTTTAAATATCTGAGTTGACAACTATTATTCTCTAAAATATAGGCTTGTACTTAGGTATGCATCTTTAAAGCCCTAAATTATATTCATAAAATCTATAACAGATTACAAAATCTAACTCAATTAATTATAACTTGCATCCTCACATAGGTATGGATTTGCTACTATATGTCATAAATGATCATGTTTAATCATATTAAATATTTTCTCATTCTCATGAATTCTAAAAAAAAATTTCTTTGAAACCTACATTTCAAACAGAAATGTTTACATTAAACAGATAAAACATAAAATGTTTATGTGAAACATGTAAAACACACTATTCTGATGGTTCTTTTTTGGAATTTGGAAAAGCTATAAGATGGTGTTAAAAAGACAAAATTAGGTTCTCCTAGAAAAATCTTTCTTATTAACTATCCATTTTCTTCAGATTCAAGAAAAGTAGCTCTTCAAAAAATGTATGAAGCTAACTATGTGGACCATGGCAGAAAAGGGGCAGACAGCATATATCTTGAGACAAGGACTGTAAGGCTGATTTAATCAGCTCTTTTAAAATGGACTTGCCCAACCTGGGCAATACAGGGAGATCTCGTCTCTATAGACATTTTTTTTAAATTAGCCATGCGTGATAGTACATGCCTGTGGTACCAGCTACTTGGGAGGCTGAGGTGGGAGGACCGCTTGAGTCTGGGATGTTGAGGCTGCAGTGCGCTGTGATCATGCCACTGCACTCCAGCCTGGATGAAAGAGTAAGATCTTATCTCAAAAAAATTTAAATAAAAAAATAAAATGAAATACAAAAATAGGCTTTTTCCAAGCTAAAAAGGCGGCATTGACAGAAACACAAAAGCATCTATTTTTATCAATTTGCTATTGTGTAGTTATAAAAATGGATGTAGTAAATAAAGAAAATTCCATTTTCCTGATTTCTACCAATGTTGGGTGTTTAATAGTCAAGAAGAGTACACTTACCTCTCAGTGCCTTCTCATAAAGATTAACGAATGTTCTGCCTACATAATGCTTCCTTTACTGGAGTGATTCCCAGATATCAGCCAGCATCATGGTCAGCTGGAGGCCTTGTGAAAACCCAGTTTGCTGAGCCGCCTCCCAGAGTTTCTGATTCCATAGATCTGGGATGAGGCCAACAATTTCTAACAAGACCTGACATGTTGCTGACACTGTGGATACTGGGTTCATGCTTTGAGGATCACTGAATTAATGGATTTTACACACACAGAGGAGCTCTAGCGATTTAAACTTGTCAAAAACACCAGTCATTAAACTTTTTAAACTATTAAGGTCTGTCCCATTAGATGTGCCAAAAGAAGCAATAATCTGAATTCTAATTCCTTTTGGAATCTCCAGAGGAGATTTCAGAGCCAAGCGGAATGAATTCAATTGATAGGAATTATAATCAATATAATCCTTAGAACATAATAGGTTCTATATTGATCCAAATGACTAAATCTAACCTAATCTTTCAGTCTGAATTTATCTTTATGTGCAGATATTTCCTCAGTGAACAGGGAGAAAACCTGATGTAAAAGTACATTATTTACTCAAAAGTTGTATCTTAATTGCCCTCTGAACTTGGCTCAGTATTCCCAGATGGTATTTTAAGATGATTTGTTTCAGAAGAAAGCAAAGTATAAATAAATTAAAAATAAATTGTATTCCCAGTTCTTCACCTAATAATGTCTACTTTCGCTCCCTAAGCAACTTATTAGAAGCTGTTTGTAAAATATGCAGTCTTTGATAACTTTGCTTCAGTGGTCCTGAACTCAGAGACATCATCAGAAAAGTGAGGCCTTGCAGGGATGAATGACAGGAAGGGCAACATACCAAGAGGCACAGTATCTGCTTCTTGTGCTGTGTGCCATATTTATCTGCATTGTCTGGTCTTGCACAACTCTTTTAAACTCCAGCTGAACTCAGTTTCTTTATTTATAAAATGGCAATAGTAATTCCTTTCTACCACTGGATTGTTAGGAAAAATAAGTTAGGAAGAGCCCTATTTTTTTTAATAAGTAGAATTAACTGCAATTGAACATATTCAGTGCTTTAAAAGAGTCAGATGGGTGCTATTTCTAACAAGAGGAGAGTATCTTTGGATCTCTCATTCAAATTCAATTATGTACGACTACCAATGCCTTGGTTTTAAGAAATAATAGCAAATTCTAACTTAAAACTGAGTAATATATTACATGCTTTAAATTCTGCTTCGTTCATTGTTCATGTGTCAGCTTTGCAGAATTCTGTGGAGTTTGATGTTCTTCTCCATATGAGACATTAGACCTGACAGTTTTTTATGTTATTTTAATTACTTTTTAAAAATACTCACTCAATAATTAAAATCCTTCTTTACTGAAAATATTATACTGTGGATGAACCAAGGTTAATATGATTTAAATTTACAATGAAACAATATTTGAGCATGAAGGCCACATTTTCAGTGGGCCACACTGCCTTTCTCTCAGTGTGTTTGTGCGTGATTGCCCCTTTTGTCATTTCTTTAAAAGTATACTACATGATTGGTTTTTTTGGCTGCAAAACCCAACATAAATAGAGTGATTTTTTTTTATTTCCTGTATTAAATAATGTAGATATGGTAGGGGTGAAAGTAAAATACCTCGCTAGGAAATAAAGGAGTCATATAAAAAAGACCCCCTGTTGAGAATAATATCTTTTGTGTGCTCTTTGCCTCTGTTGACGACAAACAAGTGGCAAGTTGGTGCTTCTGAATGATGATGTGGAAAACAAAGAAATAACTGCACAGGTGAACTCTGAGCAGTGTGTCTGCATCACTTCTCTTTCTACAATGAGCAGCCTTATTAGAGACGACTCATTATCTATCTCAGATGGTATTTAAAAATAAATGCAGTTAACCATAAATGCCAGTTTAAAAATGCTTCAAATTTACATGTATATTATACATTGTTCAAATTAAAGATGAGGTTATGACTCCACATCCTCTCCTGTTTTCCTTCCTGAGCTTTTGCCTTTTTCAAGCATTGGTTAAATTGCTGCGACAAGACACTGCTTCTTATGCTTTAGTCTTTGGAGGATGCAAACAGCATTTAAAATAGTAAACTCAAAGGCAAAGAGAGATAAATTCAAATCTGGTTTTTGGGGATCTTTCAAAGAAAAAAATTGCCATTGATAATTTCTCTGATTCTCAACAACATATAAATTCCAAAGACAATAATATATTTGCTATGTATGATTTGACACTTAAAATATGTATTCACTTCAGCCATTCTGTGGAATTTTATAAAATTTTGAGATCCTTATAGTACACTAACAGTATACTGCTCCCTCAACCCAAGCAAGAAATAGCTGTCAAGGGCTTCCTTTTATATGCTTTTAAAATGAATAAATTGGGTATATAGGAAACATGGCCCGGAGGCAGACTAAAAGCTAATAACTTTTTTCTATTAGAAAATTAATTATGTGTTGGAAATATTGTGCAAAGTGCACAGACTTAGAATTGCTGAGGTTAAATCGAGCTATCTAAGGTCTGACAGTTTATACTGTTGCCTTCCAATCCCTGCTAAAGTTAAATACATGGGTTATGCAAAAATGAAAGTTATATTTTGCTGCATGTATTGATGATTAAAAAAATGAAAGTTACACATTAGTGTCAGTTATGTAAACTCAAGATTTAATATTCTGCAGCATTTTATATGCACTTCATGCCTACAAATATCCAATAAAATAGAGAATGCCTAATGGCATAATTCAAGTCCAGATGTTAGAGGGTTTACAGCAGCATATTACTTTATCATGTGAGACTCATAGGTTCCATTCACTAAAGAATTATCCTTAAGATGTGGCATATCTGAACTAGTAACTTGATATTAATTGTAGATTCTCATAAACCCAGCAGGAAAATGTGGTAATAGCCATTTCTGGATAAAATACACAAAAATATATAAATTAAATATTAATTTTCTCCTTTTCTTCTGAAGATCAAACTTGTTTTTGAAATGAACATTCACAATTCTGAAATTTTTCATTGACCAATATGTTCTTTAATATTTGAGAAAAATCCTAATTCCCCACAAAATTGCTATGATAGCCTTATGCTACAACTGATGTATCAGCGTAGTGGTATTACTGGTATTGCTTGTACTGACACTCTAGAAGATCTTATTAAACAATGGTAAAATGAATTGAAGGAGAAATAATCTAGATAAGGCAACTATATCATCTACATCTGATTCATTTTTCATTTCTCATATATTCACTCTTTTCTTTTTTCTCCTTCCCCTATAGCTGATGGGTTTAGGTTGTCATTTCTTTAAAAGCCTAATAGCTCTTGTGACATTTCATGATGGTGTTTCTTTAGATAGTTCTCAGCATGGCAGAAATTTGATATCACACAAATATATGATACACACACACACACACACACACACACTCAGAGAATATTTTTTTAAATAAGCCCATGAGCCAAGAGGGTGCCATTGCACTCTGGCCTGGGCAACAAAATAAATAAATATATAAATAAAATAATGCAATTTCAGGATTTTCTTTTAGTTTTATATCTTTCTATTTCTGTAGAGATGGATCTCACTATGTTGGCCAAGCTGGTCTCAAACTCCTGGCCTCAAGCCATTTTCCCACCTCAGGCCCTCAAAGTGCTGGGATTACAGGCTCGAGCCTGTAATTACCCTGGTGATTTTTAAAACAATTATTTATAAAATAACATACAAGAAGTTTTCTCATCATGAGAAACAAAGTAAAGAAACAAATGCCAGGAAATTCTAGGTTGTTTTAGCAGCAACTTCTTATCTCCCAGAAAAGACAAAAACACCATTACGGGAGCAGCTTAGCATAGCTTAAAAGCACAATTGGATGATATTTAATAGCAAAAGGATCCATCTTGGGACAGCTGTGGGATCCCATAAGCACTAGGCAGCACACACATTCTGAAGTGTAATGATGGCCAAGCTCTGTTATCAGGCTGCATTATTCCACTTAGTGCAGAAATTTCATGAAAAAGTTATAAGGTTACATGGGAGGATGTGCTGAGAACTGTCAGAATAATGTATTAGTACATACACTGTTATATTTGTCACTGAGTTTTGTCTTCCCACATGCACACTTGTCACAAGCTGTCGTTAAGCACCCCTCTTCAGAAGAGGTCTATTTATTGAGCACCAAAGTGAAAGTTGTCTGAAAGACTCTTGTCTCACTTATTTTTGTTTTGCTGCAGTCTACTATTTGAAGGTTGTTCTAAGGGTCTGTGAAAGCAACAAGAGGAAGAAAAGTGGAAGTTCTTGTAGGCAGAAAAAGGGAAAAAAGAAAAAGAAATAGAGGATGAGAGGTTGGTGTCATCCTTGTGGGACAAAGACACCCAGCAGCACTGTCTTTGGGGACCAGAGAGACGTCAGAGGATCTGGACCTATAATGTGCCTGGTTAAAGGGAACCGAGAATCTCAGCCTCACCAAGGATTCCTGTGTCTCAACCATAACCAAGGAAACAGACCCTCAAAGGCTTGACTGTGGAACAATATCGGGGGTGGGTGACTAACAAAATGGAAGTTAGAACCTCTTGTCTTGCACACAAAGTCAAGTTAGGCAGGTTTGTAACACCAATCATAAGAACAGTCCAAAACATGCTAGCTTTCACTGCTTCCTTCTTTACATGGATACTTCGTCAGTGTGTTTCAATTTTTACCAGTTTCCCCATGTGCCATCTCTCATTCTCTGCCCTACTCTCTGCCTCTTCTGGTCTATCTTCTATCTTTAGGTCCTACTGGCCAGATATGACCTAGAGTTCTATAGCAGTGTATAAGTTGCCTTGTTCTTATCTTCTCTATGGGGGAAAGAGGAAGATGACCTGTCTCACACCAGAAGGTTCTGTCAACTGACAGGAAGAAAGAGCAGTGGGTTATAGACAGCAGAGGAAGACGGAATTCCAGAAAATGTTAGTCCCATGAAAGAATATAGACAGCAAAAAAAATTATAGGATGCATTTAGCCAATTAGAACTTTTACCATTATTATTACTTGCAATTAAGAACATATCTGCAGTCCATATGGGAAGAATTCTAGGCCCTAAGAGTAGTAGACTGTACACATTAAGACTATTATGGTACCACCGGATGTCTTTCATCGTGAAGATAGTAACTATATTTGCTCATTTATTCAGTGGAATTGCAAAACTGTCAAGGGATATGTGTTATGTCTTATTACGAAGAGAATAAGCATACCTTACAAAAGGCTTTAGAATACACCAGCTTACCTGAAAAGTAAATGATCTAATGTGGTCCTCTCTACTAACTGTGAGTTTATTTGATAGCCTAAGGGAAAGTAAAATGTAGTATATATTATATCCAATACTCTGCTCTACATTACTAAGCTTAAAAGATATTCTTCTGCCAGAGAGGATGTAGTCACTGCATTTTTCAAATCCTGTGTGACATACACTATCACATAGTTTGTTAAAGCAACACACAGAGAAATATGCATATTTTCCACTTTTAAAGCCCTCTTCATTTCTCTGAGATCAAGAAAAGGATAGAACAGGAGACAGCTCATAAAATTTAAAAAGAAATATTCCAAAGCATATCAATTCAACAGATATTTTCTTCACCTAAGTATTTTTATTATACACAGTTCTGTAGCTTCCTGGAAGACATTTTACCATGAAAAAATCTTGTCTTTTATTGCCTGGAATAATTGGCATCAAAGCAAATTGAAATCTTTGTGTTCTCAGAAAAACTGGGAGAAGAAAACAAGTTCACTTACTTTTATTTTTAAGAAAATATTTGGAGTAAGACTTGGTGACTACAATCTGGGAGGCAGGGGTGGATTTTAAATTTATAAAACTTTGTTTTCTGGAAATGGCATTATCATATGCCTTTTATTTGAATATCAAGATCAGGGGTATAGTTATTCTTTGCCATATGATAAACTTGTCACCCAATAATTCTGGAATATAAAATAAATCATAATCTTGTTTCTGTTATATCAACATTCAGAGTTATATCAACTCTGAATCCTAGGTCTGGTGGTAAAATTTTTTGGTCACTCTTCTTTGTCCTTTCAGGAGTCTTCTTCTCCTTAAAACTTCCTCAAATCTGACCATCATATGACCTCTGGTACGTACAAATATTCGTATTCCACCTCACATTTACAAAGAGACTAATTTTCAGGTCTGCTATTGTGGTTCAAATTTAATCATCCCAAATGTGATTTGATAGTTGTTAATAAAGGTGTGATACCACCTAGAATTACTTCCAGTTACAAAGTTTTCTTATTAATAGAAAATTCTTTAAGACACAAAGGAGACCCTATAACCTTGGAACTCATTGTGATAGAGGAGGGAAGGATTAGGGATTCATGTTGTTTTTTCAGGGTGGAATGGAAGAGGACATGCAGTCAGGAAGGGAGGCCAGTGACTCACTGTCCTCACAATCCCTCCATGAACAAAGAGAAGTACTCCCAGACTCCCAGTGAATGCCCTAAGTAATGTAGGATTACACATGACTGGAAGCAATAATTGAGTTCAGAAAACCCCATAAAGTCAAGAAATATGTCAGTGGAGGAGTTTATCTTACCAAGTCTACTTTGGCTAAATATGAATGGACTTGATATGATGAAAAGTTCTAAAATCACATAAAACAAATTTGTTGCCTATATTAACCTGTTTTCATGCCGCTGATAAAGACATACCTGAGACTGGGAAGAAAAAGAGACTTTAATTGGACTTACAGTTTCATATGCCTGGGAAGCCTCATAATCATGGCAGAAGGCAAGGAAGAGCAAGTCACATCTTTCATGGATGGCAGCAGGCAAAAAGAGTTTGTGCAGGGACATTTCACCTTACAAAGCCATCATGTCTCCTGAGACTTACTCATTATCACTAGAACAGCACAGGAAAGACCTGCCCCCATGATTCAATTACCTCCCACTGGGTGGGGACACAGCCAAACCATGGCACTGCAGTATGTAAATTTGAAAAAGAGGAATGGAATGGTGTATTTGTTAAAGTATATTTTCCTTTTTTTTTGTGGTTTCTCTTATCTCTCCTTTGTATCCTAGACTTGATGGCATTGTGCTAAAAATATATTTTATTTTATTTTATTTTTATTTTTTATTTTTATTTTTGAGATGGAGTTTCACTCTTGTTACCCAGGCTGGAGTGCAATGGCGCGATCTCGGCTCACCGCAACCTCCGCCTCCTGGGTTCAGGCAATTCACCTGCCTCAGCCTCCTGAGTAGCTGGGATTACAGGCACGCGCCACCATGCCCAGCTAATTTTTTGTATTTTTAGTAGAGATGGGGTTTCACCATGTTGACCAGGATGGTCTCGATCTCTTGACCTCGTGATCCACCCGCCTCGGCCTCCCAAAGTGCTGGGATTACAGGCGTGAGCCACCGTGCCCGGCCTAAAAATATATTTTAAAAAGCACTATGAGCATGCAATGAAAACTTATAACCTCATCATTTTGCATTTAAATATACTAATGATATTGAATCAATAATTAATGCTTTGATTCTTTTGGGAGTGCTTTGACAAATTTGGGGTCCTTAAAGCTAAAGTACTTTCTATAAAAATAACGGCATATCTGTTATGTTGCATAGGAAAGAATGTAATATAGTATAAACAGAAATTATTTTGAGTTATTGACTTGCTATCAGTTCGTTTTTTTCATTGGCTACCAAACCAATGTGCCAAGTTCCTTGTTTATTTATTTGTACTGACAAACGGATGAATATGTCTCTGGAGGCATGAACTTCTTCCCACACAAAATATTTTCTACTTAAATATGCTTTTTTACAGTCTTACTACACTTTATTTAAAATTTTTGTTATTGATGGAATCTTTGGGATGCTGAGTCCAGAATACACACTGTAGAAAATAAAATTGTTATGAAATATATCTACAGTGTAAATGAAAAGGACAAGGTAACAAAGAGTATCTATTTCAACTGGTTTACATGCCTCACTTCATGGATATAGCTTAGCAGCCCATAAGGTAAATATCACTACTTAAAGGTATACTTAAAGCTACTTAAAGCCCATGAAGGTAAATATTACACTTAAAATTTAAATCTAGAGTAATGAAGTCTCATAGAGGTTATGCAATTTGTTAATGACCTCACAGCTACTGATTGATAGAATTAAAGTCAAATGGCTTCAGCACGTGTTCTTTTTAATTGGTGATCCTACAGACATCCACATTTATTGAAAACAGGCTGATCAATGTTTACATAAGGAACAGAGAAAAGAGTCTCTGCTATCTCCAAAATATTTTTAAAATTAATCTTTTCAGATAGAATCATGGGATGATACATTAGCAGATTTCTGTCCTTTTGGAAGACTTTGAGTTCTTGACATGACATTTAAACCTCCCTACAATTAAGCCCAAACCACTTTCCAGCTTTATCTCAACTGCTTCCGTTCTCATACAACAAATACCAGCCAGACAGCTTTCTGCTTCCAAGACACTCTCCAAACTTGCCTGCATTTATTATTGTATTGCGTCACAAACGCAAACCTACATTTATAACGTACATGGCATGTCCGGTCTAAAAAAGCTACTCTGCAACCCCTGCCTCCCAGATCATAGACATAGTGCCCCAGATATGTGTTTAGTTAACTCCTTCAATTGTAAGTATTTTCTCAAATATCACTTTCTTCATGAGGCCTACCTTACCCTCCCAAGTTGACACTGAACTTCTCCTCTATCCCTCCCTGAATCTCCCCCACTTCATTCTTCTTTTTTTTTTTTTATAGTCACATAGCACTTCTAACAAAATTCTCAATTAACGTATTTATCCTGTCTAGCAGCTTATTTTCTGTGTTCCTTTCCCTTTAAAAAAGTACAGTCCTTAAAGGCAGGTCGCTTTGTTCACTCATCTATCTCAATCACCTGGAACAGGGGTATAGATGAACAGGCATCTAACTGATATTGGGTGAAAGTTGTATCCTCTCTTTCCTTGGATGCTCTATAGAGTTGCTGCCATTAAACCCTTCTGGTGGTGGCTGCACCTGAGCCCCCAAACATTCAAAAGCTGTGCCCTCAGCAGCTTTATACATGAATGGCAGGGCAAGTCACTCTTCAGAGAAAAGGAGCATTGGGAGAAAAAAGAGGGACACAGCAAGAAAGATACTGAGAAACTGAGGAAGAGGCAGCCTTGAGTTTTGATGGCTTTTAACGTACGATTTTATTTTTCAAGAAGCCTGATTTTGCTTCTATTGTTTGGGTATGGGAGAAAAGCCTTTACCCTTTTTTCAATCCATCTGATTTTGCTTAAACTATGTTGTATGGGTTTTCCTTACATGAAACCAAGAGCATATCAACCAATACAATGTTAATCTTCCCCTCCTCATCTTGACTCATATGTTTAACTAATTTGCATTTAGTTGTGGGAAGGTCTATTTCCCACAGGTTTACAAATATCTGGTGAGTAAGTACTAATTGTCTTTCTGTATTATATTCTCAATGGTGTCCACTATTGGGGGTCAATCGTTGGATTGTGATGTTTGGGTTTTGGTATACTTCGCTGGATTTAGAGTTTTAAAATGAAGAAATTTAGCCTGTAGATACAAAATGACTTTATTTAATTATTTGTTGAGACAGGGTATCACTCTGTCACCCAGGTTGGAGTGCAATGGCACAATTTCGGCTCACTGCAGCCTCAACCTCCCACGCTCAAGTGATCCTCCCACCTTATCTTTCCAATTAGCTGGGGCTACAGGTGTGCACCACCATACCTGGCTAATTATTTGTATTTTTGGTAGAGACAGGGTTTTGCCATGTTGCCCAGGCTGCTCTCTAATTCCTGAGCTCAGGCGATCCACCTGCCTTGGCCTCCCAAAGTGCTGAGATTACAGGTATGAGCCACCATGCCTGGCCCATAAGAAAATATTTTAAAAACCACAGCATGTAGGTATAGAAATAGCTTCTCACTAATTCTTTGTCCTTTATAACATGAACAAAAATATTGACTAGTAGATTGCTGATAAATATTTGAAAATTACTGAACTAAAATTTTGGTAAACTTTTTGGTACCTAATGTATTTACAGGGCTAAATGCTTGAATAACTGTTTCATGTAATCATCAAAACAACCATTTGCCACAGTTTTTTGTTTGTTTGTTTGTTTTTTGTTGTTGTTGTTTTTTTTAAGACAGAGTCTTGCTCTGTCACCCAGGATGGAGTGCACTGGTGCAATCTCAGCTCACTGCAACCTCTGCCTGAGCCTCCCAAGTAGCTTGGAATACAGGTGTGCACCAACACGCCCAACTAATTTTGTGTGTGTGTGTGTGTGTGTGTGTGTGTATTTTTAATAGAGACAACATTTCACTATGTTGGCCAGACTGGTCTCGAAATCCTGACCTCCTGATCTGCCTGCCTCGGCCTCTCTAAGTGTGGGGATTACAGGTGTGAGCCACTGTGCCCGGCTATTCTTATTCTTCCTTTACATTTCTTTGTTTATGGATTATGACATAGACAAAAAGAGATGAGTAAACCTGGTCAAAGCCACCTAATGAGTAGGAGACAAAGCCTATACTCCAGCTCACAGGCAGCCTCTTCTAGAGCTTAAGGAAAAGCCCTCTGGAGCAGAACTGCCCAGGTTTGAATCTTCACTCTGCTACTTCAAGGTGTGAGTTAAGTCAAGTTACCTCTCTGTACTTCAGTTTTCTCCTCTCCAAAACAGGCTTGATAATAAGAGCATTCACCTAAGAGGCTTGTGTTAAAGATTCGGTGAATTTGTAATATGCTTAGAACATCCCAAGCACATCATAAGTCCTAGATATGAGCAGATGTTGATTTTTTAAAAGTTCATACCAAATCCTACGCTTTTTCTTTCACTTGCATTCTTGCTGAGCATCTGGCACATGGTAATGATAATAATAATAAGCATTATAATTTCAATAGTGACATTATTATTAATAATATGAATATTATCAATAGAGACATTTTCCATAAATATGACATGTTTGGACAGCAGAATTAGACCCCAAAGTTTTTTTCAATTGCTTTACTTTCATTCTCCCCAATGGTGCTAACTGATAATGGTGTGTTACTTTTATAAAGCACTTACTACGCTAAATACATTCCTAAGCCCTCAAGAGGTGACAAAAAGAAAAGAAAAAAAGAATAAAAAGCAAAATCAGGCTAAACACCTCAAAAAGCATCATTATAAGTACGCTATGAGGAATTTGCTCTCGTTTTCACATTTCATGAGTGAGGAAGCTGACAGTACAGATAGCTTAAGTGTTGCATAGCGACAGCCCTTGGTCATATTACTTGTTGATTTAAAATGTGTTTTAAATGATAATGAATACACATCTGTACATCTCTTAGCAGAACACACTACCCAGTGAAATTAGTAATATTTATTTTTGATTATTAAAATATAAAAATTGTAGGATTTTAAGTGTATAAAAATTCTAAGTCAAACCAAATGTATTAGTTCAAATTTTGGGCATATATATTTAGTTCAAATTTTGGGCAAATAATCAGGTTCTCACTTAAAGTGCATCAGCAAGTGCTACTAATTACAATCTCATGAATAAAACTATTCTTCTTTTGCTTTACAGGTCCTTCCCTCAAAAGAGAGTATCTGGATGCTAAATAAAAACTATATGTTTAGAATAAAATACAAATAACACCTTAATTGAACTTTCATTAGTTATATTAATGTATTATCACTCTGTCTGAATTTTCCAAGAGCAAATAGCTGAATTCTCAGAAAGTAATTTTAACAGTTTAGTTAAAACCCAGAGCCTTTTGACCGGGCGCAGTGGCTCACGCCTGTAATCCCATCACTTTGGGTGGCTTAGACGGGCAGATCTTGAAGTCAGGAGTTCCAGACCAGCCTGACCAACATGGTGAAACCCCATCTCTACTAAAAATACAAAATTAGCTGGGCATGGTGACAGGCACCTTTAATCCCTGTTACTCAGGAGGCTGAGGCAGTAGAATCGCTTGAACCCCGGAGACGGAGGTTGCGGTGAGGCGAGATCTTGCCACTGCACTTCAGCCTGGGCGACTGAGAAAGACTTCATTTCAAAAACAAACAAACAAATGAACAACAAACAAAAACAGAAAAATGAAATGAGGAGATAAAATTTGGATATCAGATTTAAGAATTGGACACGCATCAAAACAAGCATGGACCTAATATTTGTGAAGGTTATCACTTGAATGAGTTTTATATGTATTTTCTTCAGTGTAATCTCAATCTGTTCATGCATGAACTTTAAATTTAAAAATAACCATTGATATTTAAAGTATAAATCCTACATCATGCATAACAGTTGCTCTTTTAATTATACTTAAAAGTATTCATAATGCTACCTTGACAAGACATTCTACCTGAAAACCACTGCACATATACTGCCTGAATTTTAATTGAACAATACCATAAGATATTATGATATTTAATTAATGGCTACTTATAAAAAAGAGCTTAATGAAGTAGTATGAGAACTAAAAATTGAACAAGAAAGGAGTTGGCTTTTTTTTTTCTATTTATATTGTAAAGTACAGTTTTCCAAGGAGATATAACAACTGTTGGCATTTACATATCAAACAAGAGTATGACATCTAGGTATGTAAAGAGAGAACTGAGTTACATATAAGGAGTGATGTACCAAGTGCCAATCATGGTGGAAACGTTAGATCAGATAGACAAAAAAAAAAGGACTCAGAGGATGTGAATAAAAACAATATGATTTTATAGCTATGTATATAGGGAGAGAAAATTCTCCCCTAAAGAGAAAAATAAAATGTATTGTAGAAAATAATTGAAGGGCATATAATAAGCAAATGTATCACACTGGAAATAAAATCTCACAAATTCCCTAAAGAAAAAATGATAAAGCCTATAATCACTGATCTAAATGCAATGAAGGTAGAAATTAGAAACAAAATAATAAAAAATAAAATTGAATATTTGGGGCAAACAAGCTTTAAAGGCAATAAACACCTCCTTTTTGACATTTGGATAGTCAAAAAATAATCTCTGAAATTACAATGTATTTTTAAATGAACAATATGGGAAATACTATATACAGAATGCATCCACATTGGTATGCATAGAATAACATTTAACTTAATGTATATGTAGGTATAAAAGAAACAAAAAGCATAAAATGGCTTAAGTCTTCTTTAGGATAAATAAAAGATCAACAATAAAAATATAGAAGAGAACTGACAAAAATAAAAATTGAAATTTACATGTTAAGACAAGAAAGTAACTTCATCAATGAAACACACTGATTCTTTAAAATAATCTATAAAGTATACCTTGCTTGTTTGACAAATGATGAAAAGAAGATATTAAAATATAAATCACATTAATAATAAAAGGTCTACATAACAACCATACTAGGATATAACTTAAAACATTATAAAAGAAAAAAGTATTCATATTCTTGAAAATCAACATAATTTTCAATTAATTGAAACTAGATCTAGAAAACATACAAATTACTTAAACCTCATTTAAAATGGTGGATTATCTAAATGTACTAAAAGTCATAGAATAATAAACAAAGTATCCCTTTCAATTAGCACCAGGTATCTGTTTATCTATCTATCTATCTATCTATCTATCTATCTATACATATATATTTATATGTATATATATATTTATATATGTATAGATAGATATGTATATATATGCATATATATACTACTATAATTCTTATAGTATTCAAACTATTACAGAATACTTAAAAATATAGAAACTTCACAACTAAAATTCTACTAACATATTACAAGACTACAGAAAATGAAAACAGTATATATTACACTCATTTTGGTGCAAAATAAATGAATAAAACATTAATAAGTAGAATTGAACCAAATATTAAGTGAATGATATATCATGACCTAGCAGACATTATGCAATAAATGCAAGAATTATTTATTATTAAGATAATGATAATAATTTAGTATTATTATAGAGTAAAAGAGAAAACACGAACTCTTTTTAATGGATGATGAAAAAAGTCATTTGATGAAATTTAATAGCCATTAATAATTAATTTTTTAAAATGCTTAGTTGGCTAGAAAGATAAGGATATGTCTCTAACCTGATAAGAAATACCTGAACTATGGTCTTAACAGTGGACATTATAAAATAAATCAAGACATAGATGTTTAGTGTTTTTAGTATTGTATTGAAAGTTCTACCTAATTCAATTACATAGAGAAAAAAACTATTTAAATCTTAGAATTATACATGATAACAGTGCCTTCGTGTAACATCCAAACTAACTGAAAAATTCTCTAAACAAATATATATTCTATAATATGATAGGTACAATCTAAATGTTCAAAAATCAGTAGCTTTCTCTAAGCCAATGATAATCAATTAAGGAAAGTTAAATTTAATGTTAAATTTAGGTAGCCTCCTATCTTCAGAGTATAACATGAGGGTTAAATTAGAGAGATATATGGCTAGTGACCAAAATACGAATCCATTATTTTCTTCTTTAGAGCTAATAATACTTCCATATTATTGGGGACAGCAATGTGCCCAGCTAAACATTAATATTTCCCAGCATCCCTGAAGGTAGATATGGCTGTGTTCTGCCCAATCCCATAGAAGTGAATATTTTAGAGAAAGATTTCATAGACAACTTTTTAAAGTAGATTGAACAGGTAATGAAAGATCTCTTTCCCCATTAACCTCTTCTGTTTCCTGCTGTCTGGAGCTCAGGCGCCATGGCTGAAGTACCAGCAGTCCAGGAACAATGGAAAAGAAAAAAAAAAGAAGCATGGGGCCTGATTTATTCCTGGAGCTGCCAAAACAGCATGGACTGTTTGGATGGGAAATAAAGCTCATGTGTGTTTAAGCTGCCACTATCATTGTTTGATTTTCTGTTATGTGCAGGAAATCCTAATAATAATTTACTTGAGATGCAAGGAATTTTGAGATGATCGAAGATAATGCTTTAAATGTCAGTATTGTATACCATAAGTGTTAGAAAGAAGATAAGGATTTGACAACATCAGTCGCTCCTGCTGCATGAAATTAAGGCATTTATGTTATTAGGAGGAGATGGTTGAATTCACATACTGATGTTGGAAAAACATGCATTCCCACTAGTGAGACAGAACACATTTAAGAGTGTTCTTGGAATAGGAGTCCTCTAGTCCCATGGTAATCTAAATGTCATTAGGCTTTTTTTTTCCCTTTTGAAATTATCCCAGCACTTAAGAGGCAGGGATTATGTGGTAAAGCTTCATTTATCAGTATAAGAATGGCATGGGCTGAGCGCAGTGGCTCATGCCTGTAAGTTCAGCACTTTGGGAGGCTAAGGCAGGCAGATCATTAAGGTCAGGAGTTCAAGACCAACCTGGCTAACATGGTGAAACACTGTCTCTACTAAAAACACAAAAATTATCTGGGCGTGGTGATGCAGTCCAGTAATCCAGCTACTCAGGAGGCTGAGGCAGAAGAATCACTTGATCTGGGGAGGTGGAGGTTACAGTGAGCCAAGATCATTCTACTGCACTCCAGCCTGGGCAATGACATAAGACTCTATCTCAGTGGGGTGAGGGGGGAAGAATGGCATAAAAGTTCTTACTTTTAAATTATTTTGAGAGAATCACGCTCTCACATGGATGATTTTCATTCAAAATTTTCACTTAGGTTAATTATATGATTACTATGAGCAAAACAAACCCAATGTGCTCCAAGTTATTATTTTTATTCAGTTCTTCTCTTCAAAATCATCTTTTCATTAAGCATAACAAATATATTTTAAAAGGCAATGATATAATGAACAGAGGCAAAACATATCCTAAGAAAATAGATTTTAAATTTCCCCTCTGAATGTTATATGCCACATGGCACAAAACGAAGACCATAATAAACTTGTAGCTGAATCTATTTTTTTTTAATTTAAAGTTATAATAGTAGCATAAAAACAAGCCTTTGAAATGTTCTGAGAATAAGAGGCATCAATTGTGTTATATTGATTGAGTTGATTTTTGTGTGTGTGTGCATGTCAGTTATGAAAACAAAAAGATAACAACCAGACTTCATGAGTATATGGTGAAAAATAACATAGAGATGATTTATTTAAACCTTCCATAGTTAATGGGAAGGTCATATTCAGTCAAATACCATAATCCATAGTCAATGGGAAGGTTCCATTCATTCAAATATTATAATTCATAGCCAATTGGAAGGTCCCATTCAGTCAAATATCATAATCTATAGTCAATGGGAGGGTCCCATTCAGTCAAACATCCAGTAATTGGGGAGGGGTGTCCTACTTGGTACAGGGCAGTGCAGGTTGGTAGAAATGCAATAATCCACCCCCAAGTACTATCAGGGAGGCTCCTCAGGACTTACTTAGAGGAACATCAGGAAGTACAAAAGAGTAACATCAGATGCTTAGAGGAAATTGGAACAGACAGCTGAGATGTCAAGCAGAGGAGGTAAAAAAGTGTTTTAGAAACTTGACCAAATAGGAGAGACTCCTGAAGAGTGTTCAGGGCTAGCATCCATAGACAATATCACAAATATTACAGATATTTACAAAAACTGCAGCAATTCTTGAAATTCTAATTTTCTGTATGATCTGATGTTTTACTTTTTTCTACTGTTGCCAGCTTAAAAAACAAATCCAAAAATAACAATTCTCAAAACAAAGTGTTCAGATTGTGAAATAAATATGTAAATGCTAACTTCTGATATGGAATACAAAACCCTTCAGAATACGCTCTCCTTTCGTCCTCCATCTCCATTGCCCACCACATACATTATGTTCACGTGAGGCTTTCATCATTTTTCATAGATGCCTTTTGTTGCCCTTCCATATGTCCATAGTCGATCGTTTCATCTGCTTGGAACACACGTCTTCACTTTACCTCTTGATGGAATCCTAAATATTATTTCAGAGCTCAACTTGAGTGCCTTTTTCCTTTATGGAAAGTTATCGGATTGCCTCATCCACTCTCTATCTCTCCTCTTAACCCGAAGAACAACATTCGTTGATGCACCCATCTGTATATAGCACCATATATGACTTGACTGTTCTATAGAAGTTGTTTGATTGCATATCTGTCATCCCTGTCCCACATCACAAACAGCACTGAGAATACTTTAAGAGCTAAGACCTCTGGCACATAATGGCACATGGTGTGCAAGAATGAAAGGGGATTGGAGAGAAAGTTGCAGTTTGCTGACTGTTGGAAAGATGACCTGATGGAAGTTTATGTGTGAAGGGAGGACACATCCCACTTCTAAACCCTTTTCCTCTTTTCCCTCAACTACTTTCCACCTCTCTTCTATGTCCAGCTTTCTGGCCCTGAAGCCACTATCCATGTATACAGTGGAAAAAAGCCTGAGAGAAAACCTTGTCCTCCACCTCTAATTTTCTAATAAGAGCAGTGACCTGTCAAGGGGCTTAACCCTAAAAAGGTGCAGACTTAAAAGTGGAATATATTTCTTCTCTCCTAGAAAAATGATGTTTTCTTTATATCTTTGATAACTTAAAATTTAGAAGAAATTATGCTGTTCTAAGGAGTTAAAAATATTTTGGAGAACTTCACCACTGTCTGAAAACATATTATGAAAGGACTTACTTTTATAAAACATAACATAATCTATAAGTTGACAATTAATTGCATATAAATCTGGTAAAATATTATGGAACAAAAGTACAAACTCCATATTTCTTTCTTTGGTGCTTCTCAGAGACCACAAGTCCCTAGCAAAAATGAGACACCCAGTGAATATTTTTGAATGTATATGCACATGAATGATATAGTATGCCATATTGAGAAACAACTGTAAGATTATTTATTACATGGTAAACTATTTTCAGAAAAAAAATTCTAAAATATTATACTTCATGCACATTGAAGTTTTCTCATAGAAGCAGACACAGTAACAGTAAACATCATGGGCTGTTACACAAGTACATGGGTGAAAATCCTAGTGCCAGCATTTACAAGGTCTTTGAACTTGGGACATTTTAAACCTGACCAAGGCTAGGTGAAATGGCTCATACCTGTAATCCCAACACTTTGGGAGGCTGAAGCAGGAGGATTGCTTGGGCCCAGGAGTTTGAGACCAGCCTGGGCAACATAGTGAAAACCCATCTGTACAAAAGTGAAATGAAAAAATAAATAAATAAAAAATAACCAGGTGGGGTGGTGCATGCCCATGGTCTCAGCTCCTAGGGAGGCTGAGGTGGGAGAATTGCTTGAACCCTGGAGGTCAAGGCTGCAGTGAGCCATGATTGCGCCACTACATTCCAGCTGTAGCAACAGAGCCATCCTGTCTAAAAACAATAAATATATAAATAAAGGTGACCTATGAAATGGGTATAAATGCCCGATTCTGTGATATCTCAAAACTGTAGTTGGGCAGACTACTCACGTAACAGCAAAAGATCTATTAATACCTTCTGAGCAAACAGTTAAATTATGGATCTGTTGGTTTGCTACTCCTTTCATGACATCCATTAAAAAAGTTGAATATATCCCTTTGAATTGGCTTCCTTTCTATTAACTTACTGAAATTGTCACCCTAACCTAAGCATGTCAAATGACATTGTTTACTAGGGACTGCTTTATGATTATTTTCTATCTTTTCTGAAATTATAAAGATCTTAGTTCAATTACCAGGTGATTTAGGGACTCAATAAATACTGAAATAACATTTTAGAACCATATGTTTAACATATTATGTTTTGTATTTTGTTTCTGCAGACATTAAAATTTAAAGACTTATATTTTATAGAAATTAAAACCTTGTAGAAAGTGAAGGCAAGGTTTTCTTAAACATTCCCTAATAATTCCATTGTCACAAGCTTGAACCTCAAAAAGACATTGATCATATGCGGCCACTAAATATAACAGTAGAAAACACTACCAATATCCACTGCATGGAATCACTAACAACCCTGAATCAATAACACAACACCACATGCCTAGAATTATAACTTCGTAAATCATTACATACACATTTGTGTCATGAACTACTGTTTCTTCTTAAAAAAAAAAAATACAGATAATTGCAATGACCCTACTGCAGAACCTGCTCCTGGGTGTTCTTCAAGATTTCTTGGGTGTTTTTCAACATGCTGAGTAAATGTGCAAATTCTTTATAAGAAAATAACGTTATGGAAAACGCAATTAAACCATTCCATTTTACAAATCCAGCTGACTTCAAAATGCCTATTCATTTATCTGACAAAGAAGGCAATAACCCTCAAGCACTGTTCACAACTACACTGTTAATTTGCATTCACATTCCACTTTACAAAGAGGAAAGAAATTCTGGAATTTGTGCAGTATAAAATTCGCACTTCTCTGTTTCAGAGGAATTGTGGATGAGAACATCGATTCTGATCTCTTTTTCTTTTTATGTGTTGGTTTATCTTTCTTTATAACAAATAAAAATCTGTAATATTTATGATGTGCAATGTGATATTTTCATACATGTATACATTAAGGAATGGGTAAATCAAGTTATTTAACATACACGCTACTTACCACATATTATTTTTTGTGGTGAGGACACTTACAATCCACTTTCTCGGAAATTTTCATGTAAACAATATGTTGTTACTAACTATAGTCACTGTGATATACACTAGAGTTCTTAAATTTATTTCTTTTGTCTAACTAAAATTTTGTGTCCCGTGACCAAAATCTCCCCAGTTCTCCCAGTTCCCAGCCTCTGGTAACTACCATTTTACTCTCTGTTTCTATGAATACCACTTTTTTAGATTCCATGCATAAGTAAGATTACATGGTATTTGTCTCTCCGTGTCTGACTTATTTCAGTTAACATGTTTTCAAGGTTCTTCCATATCATCACAAATAACAGGCTTTCATTCTTTTTTAAGGCTAAATAATATTCCATTGTGGACACTTATGTTGATTGCATATCTTCTTGGCTATTGTGAATAATGCTACAGTGAGCAGGAGTGAAGGTCTCTCTTCTGTATAATGATTGTTATCTTTTGAATATATACCCAGTAGTGGGAATGTGATGATCTCCGCTTCCATGGTACTCTGCAAGCCCTCACTTAAAATCATGGATAGGTTATTGGAAACTGTGATTCTTTAAAAAATGACATACAATCCAATTATATGACATAATGACATATGGGACCACTTTTCCCATAGATGAATTGATATGAACTAGAGTTAACTTCCTAGGGTGTATTTCTGATCACAAAAGATCACCAAAGTTCTAAATAAAAAGCATATCTAATATTAAAAAATGAAATACATATGATCTCTACATACATTTAAGAAGGACTAATCAAAAGAAGTCACTCAAGTATTTACCTGCTTATTCCAGCTCAGGGCTGCTGGTGGCTGGAGCCCATCATAGCAGCTCAGGGCAACAGACAGGACCTGGGCTTGCCAGGATGCCCTCCTTTTATAGGGCAACTTATACCCACTAACCCACACTCACCCACACTAGCCCACATTCACCCACACTAACTCATACTCACATTCGCCCTCTCTCACACTCACACTGGGGTCATGGAGACACGCTGTTTCACCTAATGGGCTCAGCTTTGGTGCGTAGGAGGAACCCGTAGTCCCTGGAGAAAACCCATGTAGATGTGGGGAGAACATACAGACTGCACATAGACAGGGGGCCTGGATAGAAGCAACTGTTTTCTCATAAAAGTTATGACAAAAGCATGTTGAATGAAACAATGTTATTTGAGGACGTGCTGTATCAGAACACTGAACAAAAGTGAGGTTACTGTGTATCAGGCAGAGAGAAAAATAACAAACAGACCAGAAGACCTAAACCTGAATGTTCAGGAAGTTCTCCATTTTACTGGGAGAAAAATGAAATAACCATAAGGTAACTTACTAATATATCTGTATGTACATGTGCACATGGAGATATAGTCTGGACTGATTATCTATGCATCCGTTTATATTCATCACTAATTTAGACACACAGACACACACACACAAATATATATATATGATAAGTCAGTATACTGTAGTGAAAAATGTGTTCCATGGTGTTTACCACCATGGAAGGTATTAAGCCGTGAATTTGAAACCAGCTAACTTTGAGTAAATGTTATGCTTCATAGGCATTGACGATGCAGAAGATATGCATAGATAATTCAGTTGCCTCATCCCTACCAAAACCATTTCATTTCACTGTGCCATCCCAGTAAGGCCCTCGCAGGACTTTTATGATCTTAAACTGCCTTCTTTCTTCATTGTTTATTATTATTATTATTATTATTATTATTATTGAGATGGAGTCTCGCTCTGTCACTCAGCTGGAATGCAGTGGCTTAACCTCTGCTTGCTGCAACCTCTCCCTTCTAGGTTCAACTGATTCTCCTGCCTCAGCCTCCTGAGTAGTTGGGATTTTGGGCACACACCACCATGTCTGGCTAATATTTTTGAATTTTTAATAGAAATGGGTTTTTTGCAGGTTGGCCAGGCTGGTCGTGAAATCCTGACCTCAGGTAATTCATGATCTGCCCACCTTGGCCTCCCAAAGTGTTGGGATTACAGGCCTGAGCCACCATGCTTATTATCAACAGTACTGGTGTTAGTATTATCATTGCTTATCTTTCCCTTCCAGAATGCAATCTCTCTAAGGGCAGGGACTTTGATGTTATTATCACTGCATACCACACTGAAGCAGAGAACTTGACCCATGGTAGCTATTTGTTTAATATTTGCCAAATGGATACATATATGAAATGAACACTAGTTCTTACTATATGATGGTAAAGGCAGCTGGTGCTGGTAGGGAGGGTGACTTTATGTATCAGATAATATAATAAAATTAGTAGTGATACCAAGGTACCTATTTTGGAAATGTGAAAATACATTTTCAAGTTCAGACACAAATCTCTAGTTGATTGTGGCATTCATTCATCTAAACTTGGAAGATGTCCTAAAGGATTGTAAAGAGAAAGAATGGAGTAACATTCATCTGCTGATACAAAGGAGATGGTATGTGCTCCCAAGCCCCTTTTAGTATATCAAGGGCCAAAGCCAAAGCTTTGGCCAAATCTAACCTCTGGGTCTACCCTGTGATTATTAAAAGATATTAAGGCATAGAAAAGCCTATCCTTTTTTGGCTCGAAGGACTGTAGGAAAAGAAAAGTGGGAAAATAAGGAGTGACAGTGACACCACAAGCCAAGTGATCAGACCCAACAGGCAGTGAAATAAGAGAGCTGGAAAATCCTAGAAACAGAGACCTCTGGATGACCCTGCTGTGGACCCCATAGTCTTAATTTGGACCTCCCACATTCGCTCCTCCCATGTCAATGTCAACAGAAAAGTAGGCCACAACATAATCAGGCAAAAGGAGGATTTTCCTGAGGCTCTGTCCTTTGTTCCCATGTGGCATTCAGGGGCCACAGAGTGAAGGAAAAGGCTGGCTCTGAAAAAGTGGGGTGGCAGAGCAGCCCCACCACTGAGGCTACCATCCAACTGCACAGATATTTGTCCTCATTGAATGCTGAACACCCCTGGGAAAAGCTGAGGCTGAGTCAGCAGGAGTGTAGTAAGATATTTGACCAAAGAGCCTCTGACTCCAACAGGTCAGGTATCGCTCAGGTGGACAGATGCATAAGCCCACAAGACAGGAGGAGGTAGGCCATGCTGTGCCCAGAGACCTGCACTTTCCAATGCTTGTGAGAGGCTGTGTAAACTGTGCTCCAACACACAGCAGCGAAGCAAAGCCGAACTACAAACATGGATAGTCTGATTCTGCACCCTGAAATTTCCCCTTATGTTTCCTCTTTTAAAACAGCTAGAATGCTACCGCTTGGCTTCTGGGTCGTTGTGTGTTAAGTTTGCCACCTAACCTCATACACATTGCTGCAAGCCGACTACCTATATTACAGGGAGAAGATGAATATAAAAAGGGATGAAGATATGGGTTTTACTGAGCTGGGTTTGAAGCCCAGCTCTACTGCATTCTACCTTGTTACCTTGAGCAAGTAACTTCAGTTTAACTGTCTATAAATGGACTTAGCATTGTATCTATTGCATAGGGTTGTTGTAAGTGTAAAATGAGATCATGTGTGTAGCACTGCACACAGGAAGTGCTAGGAAATGTAAGCTTTTGCTGTTGAGGAAGAGGCAAGTTCATTACCTTAAGGTGGCACAGACACTAAGGTGTAGTAGGATTAATTCCAAATCTTCCTAATAATAGTAAACCTGATTCTTCACTATTTCCAACCATTGAGTTTTCTCTTCCAAGTGTTAAATCATGATGCTCCTTCTTCCCCAAATTTCCTGTCAACCTCATCTTCCATCTCCAAATCCTTGGCATTTTTTTCTAACAAGAATAAATGAACCTTTTGCTGCAAGCCTTTCCCACCCCTCCAAGTGGACATAATCTCCTCTTCCTTCAAAGAGTCGTAGCACACAATTAGTAACTCCTTCATCCTGTGCACCATTTTTTACCTTGTAAGATTTCTGAATGATACCTTATAGGTGTTTGTGTAAAGGAAGTACTTTCCTTATCATGCAGTAAACAAATGAAGTCAAGAACCATATTATTTAAGCATTTTCTGTGGATTCAAGGGCCAAAGTATATTCAAAGATTCAAAGCATATGGTCCTGCATCTAGTAGACTATCAAATTCCTTTAGAATGTACTGTTGCTACCATTGTCATTAGATTACTCTCCATGCCATCTACTAATTTAGTTTCTTAACTCACACAAACTGGAACAGGAGATACTATTTCTGCATGTCTTAAAGTTTCACTTTTCACATCAGAAGCACCTTGGCGTAGTGACAAGAGCTCAGAATGGACATTTGGAAAGCACGGGTTACAAAACCAATTCTGCCACTAAGTAGCTTTAGGATCTTAAACTAGTCATTAGTCTCTTTGAGCCTCAATTTTTAAACATCTGTGATACAAAAGGATTGGACTTGATTGCCTCTAGGTACCTACTAGCTCTAACATTTCATGATAATGTTATTTTACTCTCTTTTATCCCTCTAAGATAAATAAAGCCTTCCAGCTTTAAACAGCACTAAGCTTAGTAGAGAGTCGACTTATTTGTTTAGTTCACAGTGTTAGTGGCATGACCTTTACGGTGCAGTGCCTGCTGTGACACATGATAGAATACCAAAAGTCACCATCCACAGCGTTGTCTAATAAAAAATACAGTTTTAATTGTGGGTTGGCCCCTTTTGCCATATTACCTTAATGAGACAGCAAAGTGCACAAGCTAGATCTCTCTAGCAAGTACATACCTTGGTTTGCAGATTTCCTAACACATAGTGACAGCGTTGAACTTAACTATAAATGTATGTTGAACTTTGCAGTCCTGATGCAATAGAAAGTAGTTTAATAAGAACATCTTGCAAGTTCCCAGCCTATAAAGCCCCGCCATTCTGAGACTCTCTTCCCCTTGCTGTGATATTAGTTTATACTAAATTTCTTTCTACCACTGAATAAATGTCCCATTTTTATTTGATACTAATGCCAACCTTTCGCTTAAAGTGTTTATTAATAAAAAATGGGAATATCTACGAAATGTTCCTGAACTAGTGTGCTTAGCGTGCCTGAGGAACTTTTCTCTCTCATACTTGACAACCTCATCTTTGATAAAGTTGAGATCAAATCACTCCTTATAATCATTCCTTAATTTGATTCTCCTCATGATCTCTCAATCCAACCAGCAAGAACATCCTGTCTTTCTTTACCAGAGAGAAGATAAGAAATACTTTTTTTATTGTATTGAACGCCTTTATTTTCTTCGCAATCCCATACTTTTTGCAAAGATTATATTTGTAATTTAATGACTTCCTTCCTTTTCATTTGGAATTATATTATGTTTATTTCCTGTTTAAATCTCTCAATATCTTAAGATAAATACAGAAATCTATTCCTAGCCTACTCCATGTGTTTTGGCACTTGATTACATAAAATCATCTCATTCCACTATCTGAACACCATTCTCCATCAAATTGCACTCTGGTCCCACCAAGTCCTCCTGGTGACACAAATCTTCCAAGGTGAAATAATGAGTAGAAAGCTATGAGAATAAAGAAATGATCCATATGAATATGTAAAACCTAACACGCGGCTGAAAACATCCAAGGCACTATCGACCAGTTGTATCAGTGAACAATCACTGCTCCTTGCTAGGACCTCATGCCAGCAGATATTTTTGCTTTGCCTTTTCTACCTCTCCACTTAAGGTATTGGTTCATTAATTGATCCTTAGGCTTAGAGACAAGGCAATTTGCTACTGTGGCAGGCAGGGTGTTCCACTAAGGCTTAGGGAGAAAAGATGTAGGTTTCCAACATGGTTCAGTCGATGATACAAAATAGTCTCCCCTACTGGCATTTACTTCACATTTGCCAATGGTGATATTTTAGAATGACCATGTCTCCAGTAGCTTTCCTGTTTATTCTCTTTTTCTTCTTAATCTTAAAACAATACAGATACACTGATGTCTGGATAACATCAGTTGATGGCAAAGAGACATGAAAAGCCCACTTTCATTGGAATCAGAGTGGAGGTGAGCAGTGACATTGTTAGGGAACTTGGCCCAGCATCTGCACAGTATAGATAGCTTGTGTTGCATAGTGACAGCCCTTGGTCATATTACTTGTCGATTTAAAATGTGTTTTAAATCAGCACTGCACTTCACTTTATTGAAAGTAGTCAGAAAAATGGCTAATATTTATTTAGCATCCAGTATTTTTCAAAGTGCTTTACAGAGATTACTTTATTTAATCCTAAAAACAATCCTTAAAGAAGGAGTGAAGGTTATATTATTATACTCATTTTACAACAGAGTAAAGTGAGGTACAGAAAAATTAGACAACGTTCTCACCAGAGACACTGAGATTTGTACATGGGCATTCTGCCTACATAATCCACCTCTTTAAATAAAAACTGGGCTACCTATTGTGTCCAGTCAAGAACAAGCAGACTATGAAGATTATTCAGGCAACAGTTGTCAATTGTTTTCCATGGCCCAACTAGACTTTGTTGGTAAAGCATCAGTCTTTATTTCCACCAGCCATTTGCCTGCTATTTGTACTAATTCAACATAAAAAGAAGTTGGGGCAGATGCTATTTTTAACCTCCTAGAATGAAAACCCTGTGTTCATTGTTTCTTATAAAATTAATTTTGAACTGATTATTTTAAATTATCTGACTCTTTGGAAGAACACAACCATGTTTAATTGTGAGTATATTCATTCCATTAGCAGATTTACCATGAGTGTCACAAGCAACTTCCAAGGTGTATGGTATGACTGATGAGCTCGGACCAAATCCTAGTGCCTGCAACTTGAGTAGACGTCCAATACAAATTGGCCAATGAATGAATCAACAGTACTTCTATCATTTCACATAATCATTAGTTATTCCATGCCTCTTTTGAAGTAGTTTGAAAAATAATAAAAATAAAGTTGCTGAAAGCCTAAATTTATAGTTCATGTAACAATAATAAGAATTATTAAAATGTTTTGTACAATTTATTTTAGCATAAAAATCCTAATTTTCTAGATAAAGATATAGGATGTTTTAAGACAGTAAATGGTTCACTTACATTTTACAATTTCTGTTACTATATTTTACGGGAAATTTAGATGTTTTGAACAATTGGGTCGTTTGGGGATTTATGAAAGTGAACAGTGTCCAGATTCTACTCTAGTGTTGTAATCGAGGATTTTAATTTAAATAGTGTGAAGTTGTGTAAATATTTTCTGATTGTGATACTTGTGCTATTTGGAATATCAGAATATGAAATGTGGATGTATAAATTTTAAAATATGTACAAATTACATTACTATGATTTTCAGTTTTTTGTAACAATAAGAATTTCAAAAGTACATATTTGTCCTGTCCCTTTGGAATGCATTCCACTCATAGTCTGGTGTCTTCACGTACTTTTACTTTGTTAGTGTGTCAAAGCAGGGTTAATTTAAAGGAATGGAGAAACATTAAATCAGACAAAACAGTGTGTTCTTTCACTTGATCCAGTATGACCACAGCACAAAAATGTAAGTAATTTAACCAATTCTACCTTTGTGTCCCAGGTCAAAACTTTGGACTGTGTAGTAGTCTGTTCTCACACTACTCATGAAGGCATACCCAAGACTCGGTAATTTATAAAGAAAAGAGGTTTCATTGACTCACAGTTCCATGTGGCTGGGAAGACCTCACAATCATGGTGGAAAGCAAGTCACATCTTATATGGTGGGAAGCAAGAGAGAGTGAGAGCCACGCCAAAGGGAAACCACTTATAAAACCATCAGGTCTTATGAGACTTAGTCACTTCCTCAAGATTAGTATGGGGGAAACTGCATGCATGATTCAGTTATCTCCCACCGGGTTCCTCCCACAATATGTGGGAAATATGGGAGGTACAATTCAAGATGAAATTCGGGTGGGGACACAGCCAAACCATATCAGGAAGATTCTGTCTTCTTATCTGGGCTTCTTCCTGCCCCTGAATATCATTCTTAAACCTCTGCCAAATCTAGTGTACATGTTTCTCCCCTCAAAATCCCATCCATATCTTCACTTATCAAATACATTAGTATTCCATTTGCAGCATTTCTTATTCTATAGTTACCTTCTGGTGAATTTAAGTGTCACTGATAATTCTTTCTAGAACTTGTTCATTCATTGAATCATTCATGTAAATTTATTAAGCACCTTTTCTGTCCCAGTCCTGCTCCTTGTTAGTCCCTTTCTTTAATATAACTAACATGTACATTTTATACATCAAATTTAGCCACATTTTCTTTCTCCCATTCTTTATTTTTTCTTCTTATGGCTATCTCTCCAACTTAACTACATTTCTTTTTAACAGGAATTCAAATAAAGCAATAAACTTATTTTCCATCTTCAATTTTGCAAAATAATAAATAAGGAGTATTTACTGAATATCTTTTGATTGACATAATTAATTTCAATGCAATAGCATGTTTGTGCCACAGAAGCCAAATGTTACCCTGCATGAAGGGAAAATTTGAGCCCATTTCTTCTGAAGTGGTTGCTCACTTATTAGCACACACTGAATTCATGAACAGCAATGGGTATCCTTTTTAGTTTTATTAAAATTGATTGTGCTCATTTGTAATTGTTAGATATATACTTAAATAGCTAAGTAGCTTTGATTTCAATACATGTTTAAATTTAATTATAAGGAATAAAGGTTAAATTATGTGAGAACACATGCTGAGCTTATCGTTGAAAACTGGCATGAAGAAATCAACACATTAAAAGAGAAGAAATAAATGGCAGTTTTGCCATTTCAATTTAATTCTACTGCTTTTCTAATGAAAATTCACCTAAACACAAAGTACCTTACTAATTATCTAATCACAGCAGGAAAATAATAAATGGAAACTGTACCATTGTATTTAGGATTGTGCTCAGAACTGCTTCACACTTGGCTCTTCCCTAAGGTATGTTAACAATAGTGAGGTTCTAATATATTATCTTGAGGAAAACAAAAGTCCAAACATAGATTCCTTTTCCTCTCCCATTGACGATAATTAAAATTTGATTTTTTGGATTTAGCAAAATTTCTGGGTTCCACGTTCTTCCTTTTTCAATTCTTTAATGAAAGATTAGTTGCTGGTGCATAAATAATCTTTGCATCATTGAGTAAGATGTTAAAGTGAGCCAAAGAAAAAGTTGTCACCTAATAAACACAGAATTCACTATGTGTTAATATTCACGAATTTTAGAAAGGTTGCTGTAGTTATGATTTCTAGAAGACTGAATTTTAGGAAAACACCACTGGTTTAGCTATACTTAAACTTTTGAAGAGGAGGAGAGACATTACTTAGAGAGAAGCATAAAGAAATGTCTGAAGCTCAAAACAACGGGTACTGCTGATGAATCTTATTTCTTTAGTTACCAAAAGCAAAAGATTGTCCCTAAAACCTAAAAGCCTACAAATTATATATTTTCCTCTTTCTTCTTCTTTAGCAAGATCTCTCATATTAATAGGAAGAAAACAGAATTGTTCAAAGCAGTGTGTGTAAAGACAAATCGATTTCATGTTTTTTTCCCTAGTCATAAGAACAGCTCTTGCAATGAAGGGAGATAGTAAATGGCCAAAATAGGTTTAGAGATGCTAACAGTGGCATTCATATTTTCAAATGTACTGAAGATTTTGGGCTTTGGTGCACTAACTCCCTAAATGTATAAAAAGCAAATGTTGTGATCTCACAGTTGCAACTAGAAATATTTGGAAAATAATGGTTATCAGTGGAAACAAAATATTGTAAATGGGCAAATAAACTTTATATGTTATGATATCTTTGCCTTATTTACATACAAAAAAGTTTGAAAAAGTAAGAAACTATAGAACAACGGGAAGTCAATTGAAAAACAAATAGTTGGTACATGTGAAATAAAAATGATATCTACGAGGATCCAGTAAGAGCTACATAAATAACATCAATTATTTTAAGAATACAATTGATTGATTGGTTGGTTTATTAAGGGAATGCCACACATAATCTTAATTTCAGCTGAGACTTTGACAGAGCATCTAATTATAACCTTGTAGATAAAATGTGGAGCTGCATATTAGGCAATGGTACAATTATGTAAAATTCACAACTCGCTAAACAATTAAACTCAAATTATGATTAGTGGATGTCCTCTTATACAAATACTTCCAATGACATAACATAAGATTATAGCAGGCAACATTTTAAAAGTGACAGAACACACAGAATATGTGTTTTATGAATCTAAAAAAGACATAAATAATCAAGATTCAAAATTATTTCCTTAGTATGCTAAACTAAAACTAAAAAAGCGCAATTGAAATGGGGTAATTACTTAAGTTTAAATTTAGGTAGAAAAAAAATCAATTAAACAAATGTAAACAAAGGAGGCCCCAGATTGCAGTGGCTCTTGTGAAAAAAATCTAAACGCATTTGAACATGCAAACTGAGCCAACAGTAATACAAAAACTGCTTTAAGATGAATACAAAAGTAAATAAGGATAAACAAAAGCTAAATGGAGCCTTAGTTGCAAAACACAGAAATGTGCTTTCTTAGTCACAAATCTAAGTTGAATATTCATATTTTACCCAACTCAGTCCAGATTTGTGCCATTGTTTCTTTTTCCCATATCCATTTCTTATTCATTGAGTAATATGATAAAATATCTTTCATATGCAAGGTGAAATACCTTTAAAAAGTCCATTGGAAATATTTTTTTAAAACTGACAGCTGAAGACCTCCAGGAGAAAGGCAATTAAAATGATGAGGGTCCCCCAAACCATGTCATATAGACAGTTAATGAAAACTGAGATATTTTCACTGATAAAGAGAATAGCTGTAAAGGATAAACCCACCCATTTGGAAGGCCATCATAAAAATTTTGTGTTGGCTAATAAGGTACAACTAAGGCTAACAGGTAATAATCATCACCAAAAACCAAATAGGCCCTGGGAAGAATAAAGAATTTTTAAAAATAATTTGAATTGTTCAGCAATAGAAGAGGCATCCTTATAAATATCCCTATTTCCCAATGCCATGCACATGAAAGCAGCTACCAGGATATGGGGTAGTGGGTATTCTCGAACCTCAGTAGGATTCAACAGGTAGGTGTACAGAACTACCTTTGAAATTTTGATGCTAGAAAACTGCATTTAAGGAAGCTATACTCTGGATAAAACACCACATTGCTTAGATACCTTGGCACATTTTCAAACATGTATCCTGTTTATCTTGGGACCAATCAGTTTCATTCTCTTCCATTTACAGTTTTCTCCCTGAGTGTCAAGCCTGAGGGTCCTTTTCTGACAGTTATTATTTGCTTCCACCTTCAGGGGAACTGTCTATTTATTATTTTCTGAGTCCCTTTGAGGGATTTTGTCTCTCAGGGTTTCAACCCTAACTATTTAGCTTTAGGCTGAATTCTCTGGAGTTGCCTAAACTCCAATACACACTTGATTCCTTCGTTTTTTGTGTTCAGAATTTCCCTGAGTAGTCCGTATGTGCTCTGGAAATAAGAGTCTCTCTCACTGTGCTTCCCTGAATTGAGTTACAATTTTAAACAGCACATTCTTGGATTTTTCTTGGTCCTCTTTCCTGAATTTGCTTTTATGAATTTTCTAGGCATGAGTAATCCAGCTCATTATATACGTTGACTCTACCATTGCCTCTAAATGTCTAAGATTCTTTGTAATGTACTGTCTCATTCTCCTGTCAGCATCAACCTCCAAGGCATCCAATTTCTCACCAAGGTTTACTGTCTCTCTATCAGCAGAATGACAAATAAAGCCTTTCCATCTTTACTTTGCCAAGTATATAGATAAATCAAAGAGAAAAGAAAATGTCTTTAAAATTGTTAAAGATCAAGCAATAGGAATAATGTTGAAAACCAATGGGATAATTTAAATTACAATTATAGAAAATAGAGGTAAATGTCATTTTTAAGGTTGGCATAAATAATTTTGGGGAGCAATAGACAGAGTGGAATGAAGACTAGGGCTACAGAGAAGTTAATGAAAACAATGTTTGTAATAAAATAAATTTGAAAGATTAGAAGGATGTTTGAAAAGGGTGAAGATATTCTTATTATTTATTTGGAGACAGATTTTCACTCTGTCCCCCAGGCTGGAATGTAGTTTAGTGATCTTGGCTCACTGCAACCTCTGCCTTCTGGGTTCAAGCAATTCTCCTGCCTCAGCCTCCCAAGTAGCTGAGATTACAGGCACCCACCACCACGCCCAGCTAATCTTTGTATTTTTAGTAGAGACAGGGTTTCTTATGTTGGCAGCTGGTCTCAAACTTCTGATCTCGGGTGATCCACCTGCCTCGGTCTCCTGAAGTGCTAGAATTAGGGACCTGAGCGACCCTGCCTGGCCCAACATTCTTAAATTAGGAATAAGAAAGGGTGTTTTCTGTACTAAATAGAGGACATTTGTCAATTTACAGATGTGTTCCATAGAACAAATTCATAGAATTGACAGAGAAAGTTCTTTTTACAGAAAAAGATTCTCATATTGCAGAAGGAAAACTTGCTTAGACATATTATCTCATTTAAACCCACAGGTGTGGAAAAAAAACAACATGCATTTCCTATACAGAGAGCAAACCATACCCTACAAATCAGACACACACACACGCACACACACACATACACACACGCATGCTTATGTTGTATCCTCAGATGAACAATGACAAAAACAAAAGGTCAATGTCTTTATTTTGCATCACTGAAATAAATAACAACTCTGAGCTAAGTAATCTCCTGTACCTTACTGACTCACTGGTAAAAATAAAACACCCTGATCCCTGACTAACTTTTGTTCTTCTGCTTTCTGAAGAAACCTGATGATTTTACAATGCATTAAAAAAAAAAATTACTGTTTTCCACTATAGGTAGGCTAATTGTAACCCTGGAAATTTTGTAATCCTTTTTTCCATTTAGTTACATGTCAGATTTTTTTAAATTGTCAAGCAAGCATTCTAAAGTTGAAACTCCTTTGCAAAATATCTTGCAAATAAATTAGCTTTCTTTTCTAAGAGATTTTCCCTTCTTCGGGTCTTCTTTTGCTATTGTGGTAGACATTATCACTTTTTTATTTCTTTGAGATGGAGTCTCACTATGTCATCCAGGCTGGACTGCAGTGGCATGATCTTGGTTCACTTCAACCTCTGCCTCCTGGATTCAAGAGATTCTCATGCCTCACTCTCCTGAGCAGCTGGGATTACAGGTATGAGCCACATGCCTGGCTAATTTTTGTATTTTTAGTAGAGATGGTTTTCACTGTGTTGGACAGGCTAGTCTCCAGATTTTGACCTCAAGTGACCCACATGCCTCCGCCTTCCATCACTTTTTATAGAGATGAGGAAACTGAGATTGTGGTATAACTTAATCATTAATATACAATGGATAAGCATTGAAATCAGGATTTATGAAAAAGTCTAAGTCTATATTGATTACCTGTTGCTAAGGTCATTAATACTCAGCAGTTTAAAATAACAAACATGTATTATCTCCTATTTTTTGTGGAGTAAAAATTCTAAGTAGAAATTAGCCAGGTGTGTCTGGTGTAGAGTCTCTCAAACGGCTGCAATCAAGTTCCTGGCCCAGGCTGCTGTCATCTCAAGGCTTGAATGGGGACAATTCACTTTCAAGCTTGCTTAAGGGGTTGTTGGCAAGGCTCCGGTCCTTACTGGCTGTTGGCCATAGACATTACCTCCTTGCCACAAGGGATTATCCACAGGGCTTCTCACAACATGACAGCTTGCTTTGCTCAGCAAGCAAGCAAGCAAGAGAGGAACAAGGGACACAAAGGACAGATGCCTGAATCTTTTTATGACTTATTCTTGAAAATGATATTCTGTCTTGTCTGTCACATTATATTCACTAAAAGCAAGTCACTAAGTCCAGTCCATATTCAAAAGGAAAGGATAATAGAGTGTGAATATCAAGGCATGACAATCATTAGTTGCCATCTTAGAGGCTGCCTATCATGGACTACAAAGATTTTTCTCTGTACATGTGAGACCCAAACTTCTTGGCTTCTTTTTAAATTATAAAACAATTATAGAAATATCCATGCCAGAATATTTGTCCTACATTATATTTGTTGATTTAGTTTAACCAATGAAAATGGAATATTTAATTTGAACACAGCAACACATTTCACTGTAAATTTCATCACAACATTGACCATATACATTTAAATAACTTAATGCAGTTCTAGTACAGAATATTAGGAAACTGAAGAATAATGACACCTCTTCAAAAAGCTGGATGAATAAATGACATATTTTTATTTGCATTAGAGGTTTGGAAAAGCAATAAATATTACACAAATAAGAATTCCAGGGAGGGAATATATCTTCAGTGAGGTAAAACATTTCTGTGTCTGTTGTCCTTTTGAGGACATATGCCAAATTTGGGTATAGGCTTAATTTGGCTATTCAGAAGAAACCTTGCATAAAGATAAATGAGATAGTCTTTTAGTAGTAAAACAGAACTGATAGCACAAAGTAAAAACTTGAGGAAACTCAAATCTTTGGCCTGTGTCCTCTACAGGAAACTAGCTAGGTTGAAACTTCTAAATGCAGAAACGAAATATTCTGTAGTCTTGTGGTGCTTAGCAAAAACAACAACAACAACAAAAACCTGGCCAGAAGGAAAGGACCCTACATCAAACATAATGACTGCTTCCCCTTCAAGCATTTGAGAGTTTTGGTATCTATATAAAATGAGAAGATGATTAGAAATCCTGGAACATCTGAAAGGAAGAGCTGTATCTCCCACAATTTTCAGAGTAAGGAAAACACTTTTCATTGGACTCTTAATCAAAGCTTGGTAATATATTTTTAAAAATCAGAAAACAGAATACAATATTATTAAAATAGAAGGAAGAACAAAAAATTCAATAGAAAATTCTAATCTAAAAAAGGAATTCATTGGACATTCTAGAACTGAAAAGTAGGATATGTAAGATAAAGAATTTGTTGGATGAGGTTTATCTCTGACTAGACAGTGAAAGAAAAAAGTATTAATCTCAGGATAAATAAATAGAAAATGCACAAACTAAAGTACACAGGGTTGAAGGTGAATCAAGAAACAGAACACTGTGTAAGAGACCTATAGAAAAACCTAAAAATATCTAACATTCCTAAAATTAAATTTACTGAAAGAGAGGAGGTAATGGGGCAGAAGTAAATATTAAAAGACATATTGAATATGAATTTTCCAAAAGTAATGAAAGACATGGATCTGTAGGCCCATAACCACAAGACCCAGATACAATAAGCATGCACACACACATACCCCACACAGATAATTTTCTGATAGCCAAGATAAGGAAAAGGAAATTGTAAAAGCAGCCAGAATAAAAAAAAAGATACATTGCCTTCAAAGGAACAACAGTAAGTTTGGCAGCTGATTTCTCCATAAAATTATGAAAGCCACAAAACAATGAAATATCAACCTTAAGATGATGAAAGTCATTGTAAACTAGAGGTCTATAGTGTGTTCAAAGATTCTTAAAACCTGATGATGAAACAAAAATGGTTGTTTCTAAACAAAGCAATAACAAAAAATTTCATTCCAAGCAGGCTTTTACTAAAAGAGAACCCAAAAAGGCTTATTTAGATAGAAAAAAATAAATCCGAGGTGGAAATCTGAAAACAAACAAACAAAATAAGAATATAAGCAGTAGTATATATGTAAATAAACACAGAAGGATCTTAACTGTACAAAGCAATTGTATGTGTTATAAAACATAAATGATTTGTAGAAGTAAAATGTGTGAAAACAATAATGCAAACGTATAAAAAGGATTAATAGAGTTTAAAGTTTCTAAATTTCAAGCAATATGGGATAGTAATAAAATGTTTTTGCTGTTGCTGTTTTTTGAGACAGAGTCTTGCCCTGTCACCTAGGCTAGTGTGCAGTGGTGCGATCTCAGCTCACAAGAGCCTCTGCCTCCTGAACTCCAGCAATCCACCACCTCAGCCTCCCAAGTAGCTAGGACTAAGAGTTTTTGAAAATTAAACTGTAGTAGGTCAATGATGCATGTTTTAAAACCCTAAGGAAGGATTAAATGTTAAAAAGAAAATAATAAAGTGACAAATAAATGCATAGTTTAGCTAAAAGAAGTAAAGAAGCAAACAATGAACATAAAAAGGGTGGCCAAATACACTGCACATAGCAAGATCATTGATAAAAATAAAACTACATCAAAGTAATAAAGTGGAATTAATTGAAAATAGACAATATATGTTAGAGGAAAACCTAAGGCTATCAGATTAAAATAACAACAACGAGAGCTAAATCCCGAACACAAGTCATTTACTTTAAATATGAAATGAAGACATGGAAAGTTGAAAGTTAAAGGAAGGGAAGAGATTACCATAAAGTACTAATCAAAATAAAGCTGCTATAGCTATACTAATATCAGACAAAATCATTTTAGGGCAAAAAGCTTTACTAAAGATAAAGAAAGACTCTTTTCATAATGAATAAAAGCGTCAATACACAAAGAATATACCTAACTATAAATCTTTATACACCTGATAACATAGATTCAAAACACATAACAAAAATTTATTGGCAACAATAAAAGGAGATATGAATGAATCCACAGAGTGTTAGATTTTAACATACTTCTAGAAATAAATGACAGAATGAGCAAATATAAAACACTAATAATAATAAAATTTGAAAACCACAATTAATGAACAATCTAACTGAAATAAGTTGAAGGCTTCATCCAACAAGAATGGAATTAAAGTATACCTAGAACATTTATAAAAATTGACCCAGTGCTTGGATATCAAGAAAAGTCTTAACAAATTTAAATTTAATAATAATCAGAATAGGCTCTAGGACCACAAGGAACGAATTAAGCTAAAGCCAATTTTTTTTAAATGTAGACAAATATAATTTTATAAAACTTAAGCATCATATACCTAACTAATACATAAATCAAATTAGAAACATCTAAAATGTCAAACTGAATGGTAAAATATTTAATATTAAATTTATGAGATAGAGCTAATACATTTAAATGCTTACATTAACAAAGTAGGAAAGTTTAAAATCTATGCATCTGCTGTATATCTTTTGATTAGAGAATTTTATTCATTTACATTTAAATAAATTATTGATAGGTAAGGACTTGCCATTGTAATTTTGTTAATTGTTTTCTGAATTTATGGAAAATGTTTGTTCCTTTCTTCCTTTCTGTTCCTTGTGATTTGACTTTTCTGTACTGGTATTCTTACACTCCTGATTTCTTCATTTGTCCGTGTCTACCAGAGGTTTTCTCTTTGTGGTATACATGTCTTACAAAATCTGTCTCATTTTAAAGTTTATTTTTAGGTAATAACAATTTATTTTCTATTACATACAAAACCTCTGCACAATTACTTCCATATTTTATTCTGTTGATGTCACAGTTTACATTTTTGAACATCCTGAATCCATTAACAAATTATTGTAGACATAATTATTTTTAAGACTCTTGTCTTGTAACTTTTCGACTAGAATTAAATATAAACCATGCTTGGTGTGGCAAATCCTTTGCTCTCTGCACCCCCAGGCCAGAAATCCAAGCAAGCCATATTCAGAATAACAGAGGCTGGAGTTGATTTTTGAGAATTAAAAGTTTAAAGCAGTGAGCAGAAAATAAATATAAAGTATTTATACTGTTGCTGTTTACAGAAAAAGTAGGAATAGTAGTGTGAAAAGGGGTACTGAGATCACAGATGGCTCTTCCATTTGACCCATAATATTATGTATGAAAGCAAATAAAAGGTCTGAGTAACCAACTAAATGATTTTAATTCTTTAACAGCTCAAAATAAAGTCTTTAGTGGCCAAGTTTTATGGATTATAATTTAGGAAATAAAAATGAACTCATTCAATGTTAATTAATTTCTTCTTTAAGTAATAGCAACATATAAACTTTAATGAAAATGTATGCAACATTCACCTGAAAAGTGCATTAATTCATTCAGGTTGGTGCTAGCACCAAATAAATTCAAAATATTGAATATTTAAAATGCATTGTTAACCAAACATATTTTGTCAATGTAAAATAATTTCCATCCTTTAAAAGCATGTTGTTTTTATATATTAGTTTTCATGCATTTAGCAGCAAAAAAAAAAAAAAAAAGAAAAGATGAATGTGCTGGTTTTAAAGAGTGACATGCTTCATAGCAGGCTATGTTATATCCCTATGAATATCTAGAAAAAAGTTAGACAAACTTGCTGTAATTTTCATAATAAAATATATTCTTACTCTCTCACTTCAAATAGGATAAAAAGAATAAATATAAGGCTACGTTAGTTAAAATATTCTATTGTAGTTACATGTTTCACTTTAACTTGACTTGGGATTCTTATTATTCATTGCCAGTTGTCTCCAATATTAAACAAACATACACACTTTAATATTTTCAGAGCAAAGGTCTGCATGTTAGTAGCACTTAGTCGAGGTGATAATTAATATGAAAGTTTCAAACAATCAAAACATTTACCTTAGAAATATGATTGTACAGACAAAAAAATAATTCCCAGTGTTAGTATATAAGAGAGAAATAACATTTTAGTCTCATGCAAAATATAAAAAATATCTATTCTACAGATTTATATTATGTTCATGTGGATGTGGATGGATGGCATATGACAATTTAAGCAGTATATAATGTATAGAGTTTTTTCATGGTAAAAAGGCACTAAAGCAATGGTTTATTCCATAAAAGCCAAATATTAGACTGAAAAAATCCCTAAATACAAAGGAAAGCATTTGTTATTGTAAATACAACAAGCATTATCAAAAATCATCTCTATTTTATAGATGAGAAAACTGAATCTCAGATACTTTAAGTGAATTATCTAAGGGTAGGAATTTTGATACCTATGCCTGCTCTCCAGTTACCCTCTATTTTTTTATTACAACAGTCAATATTTAGTATATCTATACTAAACTGAAAATGAAACATAATAAATGAGATAGAGATATAAAAACTATAAACAATTTTAACATAAAGAACTTTCATACGTGAAAAAGTACTTTGTTGTTTAGGTCATACAAATGTGAAAGTCAATAGATGCTTACGTTAATGAGCAAACAAACTTGCTTGTTACTAATTCATTCATTTAATTAAATGGAATACTTGTAAGGGAATCAAAATATGTCACCCTGCAACATGATACTTTGACAGGATTATTTCAAACTGAAGGCAGTTGAGAAAAAGGACCATAGGAAGAGCTCACAGCTATTGCCCTATCTACCTAAATACAGGGCATACATTTTTTTGACAATATCCTCTTTCTCCCCTACCAGGAAGAAAAAATAAAAACAACCTTCAGCACTAGAGATAAAGATAGCATTGAGTCTGCAAAACAAATTTTACTAAAATTTAAACAGGAAAATTTGTTTAAAAATTTTTAATGTTTATTTTAAACAAAAAATATTTTAAACAAATTTTAGTAAATAACCCTTATATCCCACCAATTTCCCCATATATTTCCCAGTCCCCTTTCCGCAGTTTATTTTCCTTAGAAGCCCCAACCCCTTTACCTCTATCTACTCACCTTCCATAATTTGTTAACCTTTGTTAAAATGAGATCTAGCTAACAATTTCTACAGGGGTTTAACTTCTGTTTTTGTGATGCCCCCATGCACAAAAAATTAAAAATATTAACAAAATTTCTATGACCTTTCCTCTGTTAATCTTTCTCTTGTCAGCTTAATTCACAGACCTCAATTAATGAACATGACAGTAGAGGAACTTTTTTCTTCCCTAACACATTGTATAAATGTTGATAAGAATCCACATTCTGGGGTTTTAGAAATTATGTTATAAAGTGAATTATTGGGAAAAACTGCTCATAGGTAAACTACTCAAAAAAACTACTTGAAACTTTTAATATATGGATTGATAGTGACAGGAGGCAGGGAAATCCTAGGCACACAGTGGTGGGTCCCTGACAAAATCCTATCTTTGACCCAAAAAGCCTGAACCTCACAGCCAAAAGTGAGAACTCCCATCCCTGTGTGCTCGCTCTCCCCTAATTGGTTCTTTCTGAATAATGTCTTTTTACCAATCTAATGTTGCCTTTTCCAAAACTACCTATGGCCCACTTGACCCCCATCCTCTGCCTATAAAGACCCCAGACTCAGCCAACAGACAGCAGAAGTGGCTAGATGCTGGGAAGAAGTGGCTTGATGTTTGGAAGAAGCAATTTTGAGATGGTGGCTGGATGAGGCCAGAAGAGAGAGGCAGAGAGGTGGCTTGACTTCAGGGGAGAGCAACCTTCCCTTCCCATCCCCTTTCCAGTTTCTGTCTCCTCTAAGCCTCACTTTCACCACTCCAAAAAATTCTCCACATTCACCATTCCCTCAATCCATCCATGTGACCACATTCCTCTTGGGTACTAGACAAGAATTTGGGATGCACCACATGCAGGTACCCAAAAAGGCTGTCACACTGGCTCTTTTCCCTCTATGCAGTGGGTAGCACCCCACACAATGAGGTAAAGGACATGGGGTGCACTGAGCTGATAACTCACTACTGTCTGCAGATAGCAGAGCTAAGACAGCATTGTAACATGGTCACAGGGTCTGCATGAAGTTTGCTCCTGCCAGAGCTGAAGTGGCCAGCTGGTTTCTGCACTGATTCACTTGTGTGCTCCCTCCCGTGAGGGGTAGAGCCCAGTGGACCAAGTGAATGGAGTTTGCTCCACCACCCATTAAAGGGTCAAGAAAATATCCTACATCAGATTGCGGTTTAGAAAGAAATTCTAGATAAAAAATTATTATAACACTCAAATACCCAAATTTAATTAAACCACAGAAGTTTGCAGTATAAAGCATAAATCACAGATTCTGTTGCTAAATATTATGCCCTGAATTAAGTCTACTAAAGAGAAAGTTCATAATATAGCCAGATGTCCTAATGTCAACTTCTAGAATCATACTACGAGCCAAAGAAATACTTTCATGCAATTTTTCTAAGTTCATAAAAATGAGTTTTCATTCTGAAGAATAGCTATTATAAGCTATCCAAATTTTTTATCAGATTAATAAGGGCAATATTGATGCTTCTGGAAAATCATGACATCTTTTCAATGATGTAAATTCTGAACACTTGCAAGCTCAAGTAACACAGTAACATATGTTACCAGATCTTGTTTAAACTAACTCTAGATGTAATATCTAAATCTAAATCTACATCTACCTATGCCAGTATTTTTAACAAACATTTTTAAGACTAACTAACATAAAGAGAATTTGATACAGATTCTTGTTTAAAGCTGACAGAAGATTTAGAATTCTTGGCACATTTTAGCATTTGTTAGTTGCTCTTATCCTTTTTGATAATATTTTTACATAAAGCTGAGATAAATTATGAGCTTCCTCCTCTAATTGTATTTCTACTTTACCGCAAGGAAAACCCACTGTTATTCAAATCAATCTTTACTCCCAAAATGGTTGCTAGTGACACCCTGAAATTAGCATCTAACAGCCTCATCAATTCCAGATGACAAAGAAATAAGTGCCCCTATTGTATGATTAGGAGTTAGCTTCAAATCCAAAGAATAGTCTCGATTAATTTCAGCATATTTTGAATCTTAAAAAAGTTCATGTCTTTTAAAGAATAAGACAATTGTATGACAGATTCCTTTCTTTCACATCATCTTTGAAACGGATACAACCTTTCCAGTTGTGCATCTGAAAATTGATTTTAATATCTAGGGTTGTATTATACTTCCTGCTATACTCAGAGTTTTGGAGAATTATTTTTCTATTATAGATTTCTTTGGTAAAGTCTAAAATTCATTATCTATAATTTTTTTTCAAAAGTCATTTTATTGCATTTTAGGACTATTGAAAGAAAGCTTGATTGAACATTTACAGGTCAAAATAGAGCTTTATTTCACTTATACAAGGTTATAATTTCTGGATATTCCTCCTCATGTTGGAGAATATAAATTATCATATTTGATTGCTGCTCAAATTAAAGGGGCTGCACATTTTCAAAAGACACCAATAAATATATCCTTTCTTCCATTGTTGAGGTTCTTTAAAGGGATGTGCACTATTCTATTATTTCGGAATGGGATAAAATAGAAAATGAACAGTCAAAAGCAAAAAGGAGAGATAAAATAAGGTTACAACTTTAACTCATGGTAGTTTCTCTTATACTGGTTAGTGGACTATTAGAAACACTAACCCAAAGTGATACATTAAAATTAGGGTCCATATATTTAAAAATCTAACACCAGTGATAACCATTTCCATTTTTACTGGGGAGCTGTTTTATTTTCACCATCCTTTTTCATCTTTTTTCTTTTGAAAGCCTCATTTCCATAGATGCCTCTTTTAATTAATTAATTTTGGGTTGAGCAAATTCGCTGCTCCTGTTCTGAGATTCACTGTTCTAAGTCTCACTGTGTGTATAGGAAACAGGTGGGAGGGTTCAAATAGTAAGTAAGGTTGTGAGAATATTCTTGTTCTGAGATGACAGGCTACACCAATCTTGGGAAACTGAAGGTAAAGTCGCAAAGATAGAATTGTGTGAACGGAATTGTGCATTCCCTACAAAATTTTTATTGAATTCCTAACCAGCAATATGACTGTATTTGGAGACAGAGCCTTTAATGAGTCAGTTAAGGTTAAATAAGGTCATAAGGGCAGGTCCCTAATCCAAGAGGATTGGAGTATATATACAAAGAAAAAAGAGACACCAGAAATATGTATACACAGAGGAAACGTCATGTGAGGTCACAGTGAGAAGGCAGCTGTCTGCAAGCCAGGAAATGAGGCCTCACTGATCTTACTGGAATCTTAATCTTGGACTTGCAGTCTCCAGAACTGTGAGAAAATAAATCTCTCTTCTTCCAGTCATCTACAGTCATCTAATCTATTTGATTCTGATATGGTAGCCTGAGCAGTCGAACACAGACAGTTGGGATTTAATCTTCACAAAGCTGCAAGTAATGAATCTGTTGCAGAATTTTTACTCCTTAGTTCAGCGAAAACAGGGTTCTTATCACACAATCAGAGAAGATTAGGCATGTGCACATGTTGAACGATGTGTAGAGTGAAATTTACTGGGTGCAAAGGAAAAAAGAAAAAAAAACCTCTCAGCAAAGTGAGAGGGGTCCTGCTAACGGGCCCCTACCTCACAGACTGAGTACTAAGCCACCACTCACACAAGCAGAAGAGGCCAGGTTCCTCCCCACAGTGGCTCCACTATATTCTCCTTGTTAGCATGCAGGCCCTCAGTCCATTGTTGGCATGCACAGATAAGACCCTGGGCAGGTTCCCTCATCTGCACAGAATCATCTGATGTAACATTTGTGGGGAGAGCCAGAGGTTTTCCAGGGACCCTCCCTCATCTGCCTCGTCTGCTTCCTGCATCTACTAAATTTACATTCAAACAGTCGGGGAGGGAATATGGGGCATGCAGATGCTAGCCCTTCACTCCAGCTACACTGACCTACCACCTTAATCCTCAGGGCTTCTCATCTTTGAATCTGTCCTTCCCTTTTCTTCTTACCTTGCCTGGAGAGACCTTACCTGGCTTTCTGGTCCATTAAGTCTCACACATGTTGTAGGTACTCCCTCTCTCTGTGAACTTATTCTCTATAGAAACTCACATTGATTATTCTCACTTAAAAAATCTCATTGCCGCTATTGTCTTTGCCGCCCTTTAGCATTTATTTTTTGGTGCAGTTTGTTTGATTCTATCAGCCTTCTCGACTGGAATTTCCCACAGGATAATAATCAATGATCATACCCCCTTTTATATTCCCTGTGGCTTAATGAACATTTCTTTGTTGGGCAATTTTCCACTTTTCTTATTTATTCCACTCAATAAAAGAATGGGTTTCACTTCTTATAGATGTCAAGGCTTCTCCCAATATCTGTAATTTCAGTATATCCATATTATAAGCAAAAGGGAGTTTTTGAAATACTTTAACCAAATATTGTGTATTGTGCTGAAGTTTAATAGTTTCTCTAATATTTGATGTATTTTAGTATTTCTTATTCTCAACTAAAACAAAATTATTGCAAATCAAAATGGAAAAGAATTCTAGTTGATACTTGAAAAAATGTCAATATCAAGGACAAATTATCTTCCTTTTTCTGTCTATGACCAATTTTAGAATTATCTAAATCTATCATATATGACCATTTTTAACCTGCTTAAATCACTTTCTTGAATTTATTTTCATATATTTTTAAATAACTGAGGTAGTCTGTATGTTGAATGATGAACTTATTAAACATAAGTCCTTGAAATCCATTAGAGTACAATGCAGTGTCTTTTTTTGAGGTAGGAGAAAAAAACACATCCTACCCCTGAGGTGAAAACTGCATGTTCTCTTTGGCAGTGTATCTGGTTTTATTTGGAGACCCCTCATATACAGTGGCAGTGGGGTTCTGTTGTCAACATAACCCCTGTAGCCAACTTGGATGAGATGAATTCCTGAAAACGTAGGGTTAAAATGGTAGGTAGTAGCCCAGTTGGCAGAAAATACTTTGCTACCTTGTTTAGCATCCTGAAAGAAGAGTGGACATCCCAGATATTCACATCCAAATTTGTTTTCTCTGTTGCAAAAACAGAGGGTCATTTGAATTTCACTGTTTCCTATATGGAAAGGTCTAAGAAACAAGTTCATTGGTTTCCTTGGGAGAACATCACAAAAATAAAATAAAATGGAGACTGCAACAACTTTACTAATCCCCTAGTCTGGATCTTAATTTTGTTTGAGCACTTTTCATGGTAAAAACACACAGAAGGAACAGATACAGGAAATTTATGAAACTAATAATACTTTTTAAGTTGATATTGGTTGTCTTCTTGAATTAAATGTATGTGTACTTTAATTCAATGGTTTGGAGAAAATGATACATTTACAATTTCTCCATTATCTAGTCATTGCCAAATTCTTTTTTTTTCTTCAAGGAAAGTTGTGTACACATTTATACCAGATATCTAATAGTGATCATAGATATCTAGGTACTTCATGGTGGGCTTAGCTAAATTACAAATCAACACTCTTGATTCAAAAGCATACAGTTATATTTAAGGATGTTTTAAATAAACTTGAATAAGAATTTAACCTTTTGCACTAATTTTCGTTTCTAATAATGAAGTATTTGAACCTTATAAATCTTAGAAATCTAATTAGAGAATGTTAAGTTCTTTCTAGCTGAAGCCACAGATGTTTCACACTGGGAAAATCAGCAAGCCTCAGGGTTTGTTTGGTCTAAAGGAGTGTCAAATTTTCATGGATAATTTAATAGCTAATAACTCTAATTCTTTCCCGTAAACCAAGAGATGATAAATAATGATTGCTAAAACTGTAAAATTAACCCTCTAGGCTAATAAAATTTTTTAGGAACCACTGAGGAAATTAATTTCTACTACTCAATGTTTCTTTACTACCAATCTTTCCAGAGCTGTATTATGTCTCATAATGTGACAGGAAAAGCACATAAACACCTTGGAATTATGCAATTCAAGAAGAATCACATATCAACAGAAGCTCCAAGTATCTTTCATCTCTTATTCTCACTGACTAATCTATCATAGAAAAAAAGGAGATTGTTGAATTTGGAACTCAGAGTGGCATGCTTGTTCTTCATAATTTTTATTTGTGCACTATCAAATAATGAGTTTCCATAAAAAAATAATATGCTGTATAACAATAAAAATGTGTGTCAGAGTTGTAAATATTTGAGATAATTTGATGTGACAGATTTTAAATATATAACCAGTCAACTCAAATTGTTACTGCAAGATTAACTTCCAAAATTTTATATAAAGTATTGGAGTTTATAGGATTTAGCTATGACTAAAATGATCACAGGCTTTTAAATTTTCCTTTACCTTCATTATTGATTCTAAGATGTAATATTTTAATCTTTCTGAAGATATTGGAGCAACTAAGATCAAATCAAATAACTTTCTGTTTTTAGTCTCTAAATGAACAGATTTCAATGCCTAGACGTCCAATTTAAGAGACCACAGAATTGTTCATGGAGTATAAATCAACCACAGATGTTTACATCATGTGGTTTATTCTGTCTGACCTTCAAGCGACCTTGATGATTCTATCTTAGAGACAAAAGCTTTGCAACCCAAAAGGAATGAGGAAATAGCATACTTTTAAATCATGCATTAGCACTTAGCATTTGGAAATCCCAGTTGCAATGGCCAGAGTTAAATCAGTGAAGGGTTTTTTTTATTTTTTATTTTTTTATAACTGAGTGCTCCCAAACACAGAAGAGCAAGAAGGCCCTTGAGTAAGTAGAGTATTATTTCAGACCCAACGTTCCTCTCAATTAATGGAACACCTATAGTGTTCAACAACAGTATTTCCCTACTAAGATTTATGACTAGAATTACCTCATTGAAAATTGGCCGGTAAATGGTGGAAACTCTCTAGAGCCACAACCCTCTCTGGCTTCTTCTGTAGTAAGAGGAGGGCATTGAGGAATTTCTCTAGACACCAATTTAAATTCTGTCTACCTGAGTTCCTGCTATTGATTTTTCATAAATGTTGAGATGCTAAACTTGATCATAATCTAATAGGAAAGTTGTGAACTAGGAAAATAGAGTGAATAAAAGATAAAGATAATACAGATAATTTTTACATTATGGTTTGCAATATTATTTTATGGGGGGATGGCATTAGATCCATGGATAAATCTGGAATAAAGTGATGTACAAAAACATGGGTTTTTACTCTATGCAAAATCCTGTTTTCTTATGTTCTTTGCCAAAAAGCCACAGATACAGTAAAGTAAATAAGACCAAAGCAGAACAATTCTGCAGAAACTCACACAAGTGCAAAAGTTACTGTATGTTCTGCTACATATGTATATCAATCAGGTTTCTAAGGTTTCTTTTGATCATGTAATTTTAGCTTAATATGTTTTTCAGTATTTACATAAACATGTAATTGTATATTTTTTATTGTTTATCCTCATATACTCAGAATGTATCATTACTTTTTAAAACTCTAGCTATGCTGGTTGTCATTCTTCTCTTTGTGTTGAGAAATGTCAAATCATATAAGTGACAAGTATAACATTTTCTAAAAGGCTTAGTAGGCACTTAAACATAGCATGTCACACTAATAAATAAGCAGCCAACACACTTATGTCTGAGTAAAGGTGTTTTCTTGGGTTTTCTACTAGCTTTAACAGTGGAGTTTTCTTAGCATGAGTGAGGTGATGCAGTCCTTCTGGCATATGCCTTTGTGAGTTACCATTTCAAAACCAAATGCCCTCTGAAAATGAAGGGATTGAATCTTTCATTTGACCCTGCATTATCAATTGTAGGATGATTTGTAATCTAAAGAGGATTCCTGGATAGAATGTTAAAGGTAGATTAATGTGGACCACAGCATTACCAGTACACCCAAGGTGGAGGGTAACAGGGATTATTTTTTAAGAGGCTGACAGTTTTAGACTTGCTTTAGAGACTTAATATTTTAGCAGGAGGCTGCCCCCAGTCCTGAGCTTCATTCTCTCTTCCTTCCCTGACTACCTCAAGCATTCTGATATGGTTTGGCTGTGTCCCCACACAAATCTCATATTGAATTTTAATTCCTAAATCCCTACCTGTGGTGGGAGGGACCCAACAGATGGTAATTGAATCATGGGGACAATCTTCCCCACCTTATCCTCATAATGGTGAGTAAGTACTCACAAGATCTGATGATTTTCTAAGGGGTTTCCCCCTTCATTTGGTTCTCATTCTTCTCCTTCCTGCTGCCACGTGAAGAAGGACATGTTTGCTTCTCCTTCTGCTTTGATTGTAAGTTTTCAAAGGCCTCTGCACCACTGCAGATCTGTGAGTAAATTAAATCTCTTTTCTTTATAAAATACCCAGTCTCAGGTAGTTCTTTATAGCAGCATGAGAACAGACTAACACAGTAAATTGATACCAAAAACAGTGGGATGCTGCTATAAAAATACCTAAAAATGTGGAAGCAACTTTGAAACTGGGTAACAGGTAGAGGTTTCAACAGTTTGGAGGGCTCAGAAGAAGACAGAAAAATTGTGGAAATGTTTGGAACTTCCTAGAGACTTGTGAATTGGCTTTGACCAAAAGAGTAATAGTGATATAGACAATGAAATCCAGGCTGAGGTGGTCTCAGATGGAGATGAGGAATTTGTTGGAACTGGAGTAAAGGTCCTGCTTGCTAGCCAAAGAGTCATTTCGCCTCTGCCCCAGAGATCTGTGAGACTTTGAACTTGAAAGAGATGATGTAGGGTATCTAGCAGAAGAAATTTCTGAGTGGTGAAGCATTCAAGAGGATGTGGAGCATAAAAGTTGGAAAACGTGTAGCCTTACAATGCGGTAGAGAAGAAAACCCCATTCTCTGGGAAGAAATTCAGGCCCACTACCGAAATTTGTATAAGTAACAAGAAGCCAAACGTTAATCACCAAGACAATGAAGAAAATGTCTCCGGGGCATGTCAGAGATCTTCACAGCAGCCGCTCCCATCACAGGCGCAGAGGCCTAGAAGAAAAAATTGGTTTTGTGGGCCATGCCTAGCCCTTCACTGCTGTGTGAAGCCTAGGGATCTAGTGTCCTGTGTCTCAGCTGCTCCATCTGTGGCTTAAAGGGGTCAAATTACAGGTTGGGCAATGGCTTCAGAGGGTACAAGCCCCATGCCTTGGCAGCTTCCACATGGTGTTGAGCCTGTGGGTGCAAATAAGTCAAGAATTGAGGTTTGAGAACATCCACTACATTTTGGAGGATATATGGAAACACCTGGATGTCCAGGAAGAAGTTTGCTGTGGGGGTGGAGCTCTCTTAGAGAACCTCTAGTATGGCAGTACGGAAGAAAAATGTGGGTTCAGAGTCCCCACACAGAGTCCCTACTGGGTCACTGCCTAGTGGAGCTGTGAGAAGAGGGCCTTGGTTCTTTAGACTCTATAATGGTAGATCCACTGACAGCTTGCACCATGCACCTGGTAAAGCAGCACTCAATGCCAGCCTGTGAAAGCAGCCAGAAGAGTGGCTGTCCCAGCAAAGCCAGAGGAACAGACCTTCCCAAGGCTGTGGGAACCATCTCTGGCATCAATGTGACCTGGATGTGAGAAATGGAATCAAAGGAGATTATTTCAGAGCTTTAAGATTTAATTATTGCCTCTTTAAATTTCAGATTTACATGGAGTTTATATTCTCTTTGTTTTGGTCCATTTCTCCCATTTTAAAGGGGTGTATTTACCCAATGCCTGTACCCCATTGTATCTAGAAAGTAACTAACTTGCTTTTGATTTTACGGGCTTATAGGTAGAATGGACTTGCCTTGTCTCAGATGAAATTTTGGACTTGGACTTTTGGGTTAATGCTGCAATGAGCTAAGAATTTGGGGTCTGATGGAAAGACATGATTCTGTTTTAAAATGTGAAAACATAAGATTTGGGAGTGGCCGGGGTGAAATGATATGGTTTGGCTGTGTCCCCATCCAAATCTCACAGAATTGTAGTTCCTATAATCCCCACATGTGGTGGGAGGGACCCAGTGGGAGGTAACTGAATCATGGGGTTGTTTTCCTCCATGCTATTCTCATGATAATGAGTACATTCTCACAAGTTCTTACGGTTTTCTAAGGGGTGTCCCCTTCACTTAGCTTTAATTCTTCTCCTTTCTGCTGCCATGTGAAGAAGAACGTGTTTGCTTCTTCTTCCACCATGATTGTAAGTTTCCTGAGGTCTCCCCAGCCCTGTTGAACTCAGAGTCAATTAAACTTCTTTCCTTTATAAATTATTCAGTCTCAGGCAGTTCTTTATAGCAGCATGAGAACAGACTAATACACATCCTATCTGCTTTAGAAAAAGCAGCCCCTATACTTTTCTTGGACATGTTTTCCTATGACATCATAGTCTATTTCTACTTGAATAATTCTTAAATAGGAACTATAGAACTTAAATACTCCTCAACCTTTAGGACACCTAAACCTGTATATTTTGCTATTGGTTTAAATTTCAAATGTTACTAGAAATAAGACTTGTTATCTCTTCTCTCAAAATAAGCTCCCTCTCAATATCATTAACTACAAAATTAAATTTGTAAATATTTTGGTGGCAGGTAATATCTCTTTAATTATAAATACCTGACAGAGCATTCTACGTATTATAAAATATACACCTGTGATAAGTAAAATCATTTTGTAGGAAAAGATGTTTTAATGGTAGGCTCATGAGTTTCTGAAATCAGTTCTTTCTAAAGTTCTTTAATTCCATAGCAAGGAGGATTATAGCAACCAGGTTTCATACATCTACTGGTTGGAAATTTAGGTAGGCTCTTTGGCCTATATTTCAAGAAATCATTTAACTACAAAGTGGCTTGAATCCAATGTAGCTCCCTTTGCTTTCGTTGTATTATTTTATTTTACTTTTATTCTTCTGAGTTTTTACATAAGCAAATAACATATCAATGCTACACTACATAGCAAAATCTGGCTGGATTGCTTGTTTCATGGAGCAACATCCTGTAAATATGAGATATCTAACCCCAAAATCAGATTTACAACAAATAACACTACACTTTTAGATACTCCTCAAGAGATGTTCACCCTATTAATTTGATTTTTATTTCATAATTTGTTAGATACCCAAGATAATCTAAATGAATTGGCACAGGGTATATCTTCACAGACTGAGGATATAGAAAGTCAGGCAAATTGAGCTTAAAAGTACCTACTGGTGAGAAAAGCAACTTTTAGCACACATGGAGTAACTACCTTTCACGCGGTCATTTGTTATGAGTGAGAACCTCAAAAAATAATAACAATAACTTGACAAAGAATAATTGAACAAACCAAAAATTGATATATATTTTTAAAAATACATATATATTTAGCATATAACACATATACATAATACATTTGAATAAATTTTTCAAACATTCATAAAATTTAATATCCTATAATCAAATATGTGTTTAAAATTATTGGCAACGTATTCATTAAAGGGGTAATATTATTTATATTTAATTAAAAAGAAATTAAAAGTTTACACATACAATCTCCTTTCAAGTATTATAAGGGCTTTATGATAAATATCTTTCTTCTATCAACTGTTGAGGGTGATGGAGACCTATTTCTTGAGTGTAAACATTACAGCTTTTTATATAGTTAAAATTATTAAATTTATTCTTCAGCATACTTTTCCTAAATTTGTTTGCCTGTAACACACAATTGATGTTCTGTATTCTGTGCTCCATTGAAATAGTGTTTTCTTAAGTGATAGCCAGTCACATAGTTTATATAACTTATTGGGTTATGCCCAAAGCCGACTCTTCTCCTTGCTAAACATTATGATAGCCTGGATAGATTTAAATCTCTCACCATTCTGTTCATCCTCCACTGCACGTGTTTTAATTCTGAACATTTCTTTGAACAGATTGATCCAGAAAAGTAACATAATCCAGATAAGTTCTAGCCAATTCAGTAAATGGAGCCATAGCTTTTTGTTTGTCAGATCACCCAAAAATGACTCTTACTTAATAAATTTTAAAAATATTTCCCTTTCAGGAAAGTTTCAGGTGCTTATTTATAATATTATACTTGATCAATAATTTATAATAGGATGAATTTTACTTTGTGCTGGGTTTTAAAAGATGATGTTTTTGGAAATATGTCTCATCCTCTTTTTCTCCTTTCTTATTGTATTCATCTCAATACTGCCAGAAACACAGTTGGCACCTCTGTCTTTATCTTGAATTGTTTTTGCTTTAAAAGAAAAATTCTTAGCTGTCAAATTACATTACTATCTCTAAACAAAAGAAAATAATTAAAGGGTGAACATGGCTATTAAAAATTAGAAAATAAATGTGTTTTGCATATTGAATATATTTATTATTCTTGAAGACTCCCACTCTTCTTTGCAAGGAGGACAGATCCTTCTAAAAATTTTAGTTTCAACTTTTCTTTATAGAATGATCATTTGCCAAACTCTACACATTTTGACCAGTCATGACTTATTTTTCCTGTGATGAAAAGAAAAAGTTTTGACAACATCAAAAGAGAAATGTTCCTCTAAAACTTCATTGTTAGAAATCAGTACTGAAATTGCCATTCCAATTAGAGAATTCTGAATACAGCACGTATGGCCTTAGGATAATAAAATCCAATTCTGTAGAAGAAAGTGCCTTTAAACAACAACAACAAATAGTGCAGATATCAGAAATAAACCATTCCTTCTCTCCTCTTTAATCAATCTCAATATGATGATTAGATGAACAAAATTGCCTTATAAAATATTCATACAATACAATTTAGAGGCAGCTTAATGAGGTACCTACAATTATTGCTGGGAAGAGTGGCTGGAGAAATTCCCTTAAATTGCAAACAGAGAGTTGAATGGGTGTGGACAGTATTATGGATTTTCAAAACTAACTTCTTCCTTCTTTTGATATTACACTGAGCATTCCATACAAATCCAATTTTTTATTAGTTCCACTCTTAGCTTTTGTTGATTCTACTCTCTTTCTGCCAAACTCTTTTAGACAAACATAAATAACCACACAGCTCTAACCCACTATAGATTCATTTTGCCCTTAGTGTCGCTTGGGAACCTCTACCAAACCACCCTTGCTCCCCTAGAACTCCCTCCTAGCAATAATTCTCATAAGTCAGCATGCTGCTTACATAATCATAATGGTACACTTCACTTCGACAACGCTTTATGGAGATCCAACACCAGACCAAGTGCTTGGCCCTGCAGTAAAGCAACTACTAAAAACCACATTCTTTGTCTGTAAAGTGTTGCAGACCCACGGTATGAACAAACCAAATGGTTTCATAAGTCTTGAGTGAGCTCTTCCTCTTCTCTTCTGTTTAACAATTGCACCTACTTTCTCACATGACAGTTTTAGAAAAGGGGATAGGGCTACCTGTGAGCAAATGAAAGACTCTGCGGCTAATTGCCTCATGGAAATCTGTGACAAAGACTTTAATTCATAGATGTATATTTATATTGTGTAAATCTAATACCTGTTCCAATCAATCAATTAATGCAATAACCCAATTTGAAATAAAAGTCTTTGGGGAACTATTTTTGCTTTTCTTTTTGGTAGCTCTTGTCCAATTCTTCTGTTCCTCAGCACAGCTTTTGAAGGGAAGGAGATGCAGTGTCCTCATGCTCCTCTTTGATATGTATTATTTTCTCTAAAGCCATTACTCTGAGGCTTTCTTATAGACACAACATTTTTCTGTTACTCTGACTCTTTCTGTTCCTCTGTCCTGACATTGAATGTGTTCTTTCCTTCCATTCCATTTCCTCGGCCATCGCCTGCACCACAGCCTTATTAAACTCCCACGTTGCTTAACATATACTGGTTGATAATATTCCCTTCCTGAGGCTCATTTCACCAGCACCCCACTGTGAGACTTAGCATATTAAACAAACTACATTCAGCACATGACTCCACTCAATACTTTTCTATTTCATCAAATCTGTATTTCGCACTAAAAAGTTTCCGCAATTCTGTCCCAGGAAAATGTCTTCTCATTCTCACTATCCCCAGACACAGACTTTTTCAGATTTAAAATAAGAGGGCAACAATTCTTATCAGGAAGTTTAACACTGATTCATTTATTTTCTGTGAACCTAAGCTTCTAACTTCTTGGATTATATTATTGTTCTCATTCATGTTTGAAAATTTTATCCTTCCATCTGTAATGCAATTCTCTCCATTCAGGTATCCAGTAATTACTTCTAGGCCTGCTGAGCATTCTAACATCTTTATTGCCCAATACCCATATCCTCTCTGGCTTATTTTACACACACACACACCCACCCACACACACACACACACACACACACACACACACACACACACATCTGATTATACAATCATTATGATCAATGGTAATGGTTTATCATTAACTAAGGTTTGAAAAACAATGTGATGTTCATTTCAGGCACTCTGCTAAAGAGATGGCAAGGACGGAAGGAAAACTCATCCTTTTATATAGCCACATAGATATAATCCATTATTTTATAATTCATTTAATTAATATTATAATAATATAAAAATAATAGCAATGATATTTTACAGCATTTATAATATCTCAGTCAACTGTCCCAGAAACCTTCCATATCTGGTAAAGATAAGAGCAAATATATATTAAAAATAAGTGTCTTAAGTCATCCTGTTGAAAACAAGAGAAGAGACTATCCCCTCACCCCTGCCTTTGTCTTGTTATAGATCATTTACTTAAAAAAAACCATGTAATTGTAAGTTTGTTCTCTGTCTTGTTAAAATATATGGAAATCTCTTCTAGCTAAGTGAGCCTTATTCCATGTTGAGGATCCAGGAATGCCTTTCTCAGGTACTGGGTAATCATCTCTTTGAAATGTACTTATTAAGGAAGATAGCATCCCTATCTCCTAGTTTCTGTGCAAGGGCAGGAGCCTTTGTGAGCCCATGCTCCAAGATGTAAAACTACTACTTGTTGTAAAGGTGAGAAGTTTGTTTTTCCTTTACAGAAGGCCAATTAACCAACACAGATGGTCACCCCAATTACCAGGTAAATTTAGCATGAACTGTGTTTGGCAAATGATGCTGTTGAGCTTCTCACTTGAGGACTAGTTACTGCCTCCCTCGAGAACATGTATGTAATGGGTTATATCTGCAGGGCTGTTCAAAAGGGAGAGTTTTCCTTCTGTCCTTGCCATCTCTTTAGCAGATTGCCTGAGATGCACATCATATTCTTTGTCAATGCTTAGTTAATAATAAAACTGTTTTATTTCTCTTCTCCCTTTGCAGATTTCCAGGTTGGCAGATTTTTAAAATTGTATTTTTTGACATAATTTTACTATTATTACTATCCCTATTGTAAAGATGATGAAACTGATCAAAGAGACATACTGCTACTATGTGATAGAGCAGGAAATTGAATGCAGACTGTCTAGCTGTGGGGGCCATCATCTTACGCCCCCTTCCTTCTATCTAGTGACATATGTCCTCTTAACTGTAAACCTCTCTTGAATTTCAAGTGGGCAAGCATCACAATTTACTTCTATCCTTTTAATAACACACCATCAGTGCACTGCTGGCCATATTGTGGCATATGATGCATAATAATTGTTAATTCATTTTTTTTCTTTCTTATAAGGTGTTCAATCTAGTATGGCTTATGGTAAGAATGTTTTTCTTTTCCATAATAGTAGAACTCTAGTCCTATTGCTCCATTTCTCTCAAACAAGTTTCTACCCACACTCATTTGAAACTTTACATATGTTCCGGTTTGTGCCAAAGTTAAAATAAAGCAGCTGTGCTTATTCAGTGTCTATTCAAATCAAGTTGAAGGGAAACCCATCCTTCTACAAAGAAACAATAAATATGTCAAATCTAAATTCAAAGAAAATGAAACTACATTTTTCTTCATTCTTAAAGTATTCAACTGTCATTGTCAATGAGACAAATTCTGCCCATCATTTTTGTCATTAAGTCTTTCTGCAAATTGAACTTTTGCATTGTTTCATTAGAGCCTGCTAAATTATAGTGTAGCATTTAAAAGATAGGCTCTGAAGTACAAAAGATGTTGGTTCCAAATTCCAACTCACTTCTTACCAGCACTATGATTTTGGGAGAGATCTTTAACTTCACTTTTCTTATTGCTAATAAGAGGAGCGTTGCCAGATCTTACAGATAAAAACGTAACCTTTAATATGAAGCTAGGAACAGGTGAAAAGCATGAGTAGAATACCAGGTGCCTGGTAACCACTACTAAACATTGGCTGTTATCATCAGTACCATGTTATTTGAACACCCTTCTCACAGTCTAAGCCAGTTCTTCTCTAAGTTTTCCTCCAGTTGACTTTGTGCAATTTGAGGTCTAGTGTTAACAAAGAATTATATGGAACTCCCTAAATCCTGACAGCTCTAAAATACATTAACTTAAATCATCTTCAAATAAATTCTCATGTTAAGAGTCTAAATAATAGGCCCAAAATGCCTGTGAAAAACAGGAAAATATAAAATAATGTTACAAAATAAAGAAATGTTATGAACTAATTCTATCTCCCTGTTTATATTTTAAGTATATTTGAAAAGTGTATTTTGCTTAGCAAATGCTTCACATCTGGTACTTGACCTAGACCAGCATTATTTTCTGTGGCATTTTCCATCTAAACAGCATTGAAATTTTCAGGCTTAATTATGTGGAGTAAAGAATGTGCAATTTCCCCTTGAAAATTTCCCCTGGAAAATTTTGTTTCCCAGTCTGCAGTAGTGGAATAAAAGCAAATGTGGTACAGGAACCACATTTCAGTGACTGCAGACCTGCTTCTTACTTGCCTGCTACCAGTACCTCCTTTGCAAACACTCATCTCTCCTTTTTTTCAGCATATACGCAGGAATTTACTTTCGTCACTGTATCTTTCCTTAATTATTTTCTCAGTTGCAAAGCTGGATTTGGAATATAGCTTGATACTGTCCTTTTATTTTCTTTTCTCCATCTCTGTCTTTTTATAACAGATTTCCCAAATTGAACACATTTTACAAGAAGATTGTAATTATTTCATTTTTCTCAGGCTAGATAATATCACTACTATTATTCATTCTATTTCAATAGGTACTGGCATTTTTATGACTGTATATGGCCACAAATATTGTTTCATTTAATCGGGCTTTCCCAATATAATGAAAATACATAATAAAACTCCCTGTCCATGAAAGACTTAGAGCTCCTCCCGTGGAGTCTCCATCCAGGAATTCCCTTCAGTGGCACTCTCAGTATCAGCAAAAACAAAGTGAATTCTGCACACCGGTCAGATGCACCACTGTTCCTCTGGCTGAAGCCACTCTGTGCGAGGTGCGGAGCAAGGTCACGAGCACACAGGGCCATGTGAGAGAAGTAAAGGAGTCTGGCAATGTAGGTGCTAACCTACGGAAGAATTTCTATGGTGTATCTTTATCAATCCACCCTGTTACTTAATGATGTGGATGCTACCGGCAGAAGGTGCAGTGCTCCAGAAGAACCCTTTCCAGGAAGCCAATAATCTCATTTGCCAGAAGTAGTGAATTTATTCTGTTCAAGGTCAGGTTCTGATGATCTGGACTTTCATTTGGCTTTACAAGTATTCATCAGTGTTAACTACTTTATCCCCTCTACAAATGACTAGTTCCTATTTTGTTTTAGTTTAAAATCACATGACTAGTTTCTATGTTGCTTTTGTTTAAAATCACAAGTAAGGATAGCTAAGAATAAAAATACCTACCTATTTCTGTATTTCCTCCTTTCTCTCTGATGATTGATTTATCTTTTGATGCATATTTAATTTTTCTCAAGCCTGTGATCTACATTTGAGAGAGAAGGAGACAAAGTACAGGGAGGTTTTCTCCAAGCATGGGAAAAATTAAGATTCTACTTTGAACTGTATTATTGATTCCTTGGGTCTAGGGATTTATTTCCATTACTTCATGTTCCATGTAAAAGTGTACCTGCAAAATACCTCTTTATTAATCCACTATGTTTCTAACTCCATGAATATAATTAATTGTTTTTGCACATAACCTGAAAGAAGTTCTCAGTTCTTTCTAGACCCAGCTTTTGGAAGAATCTTTCTTAAGTGGCTCTCTCCTCCCACCTCTGGCAGGACCCTGCTAGGCTTCCCGTTGCTGCTAACAGAACATACTTCTGTAATTGACCTTTCAAATCATATCACAGCATGAAAAATAGCAGTGGCCTGTGAAATCAGCAAACTCAGGTTTAGGCTTGTTCTATTGTATCCTTGAGCCATCCACCAACTCTAGGGGCACTAGACCTTTTGTCTGAAAATTAGGTGATGAGAAGCAGTGATGACAAGAGTCCTTTCTTCTCTACTCCTCCAACCTTCCTGCCACCCACTACCAGGGCAACCTGGATCTGGTAAAAACCCACTCCTGCGAAGACCACTCCTTTCTCCACCAAATGTTTTCTGATTGCTTTGCCCAAATGTATTCTTTTCTACCTATTTAAGCCCATCCACATTTGAAATATCACCTTAAATTTTACCCCCTCCAAAGAGCCCTTCCTCACTTCTCTGACAGGGCATAGCATTTCCCTCTGTATTTCTGTCTATGTTGATTATGACACTTCACCTACTGTGTTCTTATACAAAAATATCCTATAAGTTTTCTTATCCAACTTACTAAATGTTAAACTTCCCCTCTTATTTTATATCTGCGAAAATTTTGTATGTTGTAAGTAGGTTACACACATTATATTTTTAAATTCAAATTATATCTTCCAAGTTTTAATTATAAAAATATTTTAAGAGCTTTATTCTGAAAATGGTGAAAATATTCTGGACAATTCAATGCTGGAATATAGACCTGGAATATAGCTTGATATTGTCCTTTCTTTCTTTTATCCATCTCTGTCATTTTATAATGAATTTCCCAAATTCAACACATTTTACAAGATTGTAATTCTTTCATTTTTCTCAGGCTAGGTCATATGAATACTATTATTTATTCTACTTTAATAGGTAGTAGCATTTTTATGACTGTATATGGCCACAAATATTGTTTCATTTAATTGGGCTTTCCCAATATAATGAAAATACATAATAAACCAATTCTGTAACCCAGACTGGATCTAGTTTTATTACAAAGTGTGTGCACTCTATTTGACCCACTGTCTTTCTTCGTCAGGATTTAAGTATTAGAAAGGCACATGTATACACCATCAGAGTAGTAAATAATGCCTTGTACTAAGGGATGTCTCTTTGCTTTCTCATCTCAAAAAAAAAAAAAAAAATCCCTATGTAAGGCCTCCCTTGCAACAGTGCACCTTTTTTTTTTTTTTCCTTTGAGATGGAGTCTCACTCTTGTTACCCAGGCTGGAGTGCAGGTACGTAAACTCGACTCACTGCAACCTTCGCCTCCCAGGTTCAAATGATTCTCCTGCCTCAACCTCCCCAGTAGCTGGGATTAAAGTGCCCACCACCATGCCCAGCTAATTTTTATATGTTTAATATAGACGGGGTTTCACCACGTTGGCCAGGCTGGTCTCAAATTCCTAACCTCAGGTGATCCACCCGCCTAGGCCTCCCGTGCTGGGATTACAGGCATGAGTCACTGCACCCGGTCACAACGGAGCATCTTTAAAGAAATTAGTTGAAAGACAAATAATTTGCTTATACCATTTTCTGACTAAAAACCAGAACTACAGTGTTAATTAAAATAAAAGGTAAATCATTTTTGTCCATTTCTCAAAATGTATTTTCATGTGTAATAAGGAAATTGTAAATCTGGAATTTGTTGTGTTCTCTGACTTTAGGCACCAATTTTAAAAGCTCAAGAGGTCTTTGGAATAAGATTTATGTTTGTCTTATTTAAGGACTTCAGAGGGCCAAGTCTATTTCCTGAAATTGGAGAAGCAAAACGCATGACTTCAGTTTTCTACTGTGCTGGAGCGTTCAAGGTTTCACTCTGAGTTAGCACTTCCCTGTTGGGTTCAAACCACCTCTGTTCTTTCCAGTTGCCCACTCTGGCATTTAGTAAAGAAGCTACATTCCCAGTGGAAGCATACCTCCAAAACATAGGAAATGATGTAAAGCAAACGCTTGAAAACATCTAGGAAAAGAAAAGTTCTCAATGTGGAATTCGCATTTTTCTGATCTGGCCAAAAGGAGAAAGATTTGACACATTCTCGTACTAGAATGCATTGTAAGTAAAATACCCTAAAGTGCAGTGTTCATAGCAAGGGCGTGTTAGTACGGTGAAAGCATGCTGCAAGGCATATGCTTGTATGTTGGATTGGAATTTTGCCACCACCATGGTGGCTGTGGGCATCTCTCTTCCTGGCCTCACATCTTACACACCCAGCACATGGCACATTCCCAACATAACACACACACCCTGTTGTCTCTTACTGCTTAATTACGGCTCATAATCCCAACATATGCTCCATTTTGTCAACAAAAGGAAAAAAGTCTACCTCGATTTGGATCACCTTTAGTGTTTTAAAATATTCAAATGTGCTATTTTACAATGATATATGGCCATGAACAATATTTTTCATTTTTTTCTAATAGTGTCGCTCTTAAAGGATAAATCATGTTTTCCAAGATTAAATTAAATGGGCCCTGCTGTTAGAGAAAAATGTTTTTGTGCTTCTGTTTGGCTTTCTATATTAGTGTTTATTAAATCTTTAGAAACTTAAATAACCCTACAATAAAATTCAGGGATATGAAAAATTGCATGTGTGTATATTATAATGGATTTTAGTATATTAAAAAGGAACATTAAACCAAATGATTTCATAAACTAGAATAACAGAGCCTAGCCCTAGGTGGTATCATATAGTACAAAATTACATTATCAAACAAAGTTGTTGGGCTTAAAGTCACTTCCTGAATCCTGTTCCAACCCCTTTCCTATCCTAGTAGTAGACTAGGATTGGTAATATGGATGGGGCAATCCTCCAAGGAAGGGGAAGGAAAAAACATGTTTCTATTCTCTCTTATTTATTCACAACATTGTACATTGATATTTCATTTTCGATTTTGTAATGCCCTTCCACAAGTATGATCTCATATCAATCTTTCAGCAAACTCCTCAGATATTATCATATGTGTTAGATTTCTCTGCACTTCTACGTTCCCAATTGATACCTTCCTGAAACACACAGCCTAAAATAGACCCAGCCTTTTGATTCTCTCTAATAGTAGCAAGTTTATTTCCTTGAAGGCACCAATGATAACTCATAATGATCTTACTTAAATACTCATATATGTATTTATTTTCCATCTCCCTACACTGGAACGTAAGATCTAGGAGGCCACTGTGTCTTCAGCACAGTCCCTGTTATAATAAATGAATGGATGTAGTGAGAAAATTTCTTTTCTTGTCCTAAGTCATATAATGGACTCATCTTAAATAATAATAATTGGGCCAGGTGTGGTATAATCCCTCCTGTAATCCCAGAAGGCAGAGGTGGGAGGATCCCTTGAGCACAGGATTTTCAAGCCTAGGCAATATATTGAGACCCCCACCATTAAAAAAACAAAAACAAAAACAAACAAAAACAAATCAACAACAACAACAAAACCAGATAAAAAACAAGGTTGGAGCAGGCACAGACTATTCAGAAAAATAAAAACTTTAGAAAAAAATAATAAACAGAAACATTTATTTTCTAAAATAAACACTCAGAAACACTGGAGTGTGCAGACTCCAGTCTGGCACACTCTTCTACCATGCCTTTTGTATACAATCAGCCTGAGGACAAAAAATAAAAATTATTCAGCAGCCCCAAGGACTCCACTGCTGTACTAAACACTATGGATAGAAAAAACAAATCAAAGTATGGTAAAGATTTGCCAAAAGACAGAATAAAAATTGTCTTACTGTCCTACATTAAAATGTTCAAATATATGAATGCTTGGAATGGGCTTATTCTGTTCATTTCAGAATGATTCCTGTGTGTTTCAGTTGACTTGCCACTTCAGATCACAATAAGTAGAAAACGAGAGTTGGAAGCTACCTTGAGAAGTCATTGTATCCTTTCCCTGCCCTATTATTAGTGTCCTGCTGTGCTGAAAAAGAACAAATTGGAAACAAACATTACATACTAGTCTATCTTTCTGCATATTTAAACACAAATCCCATCTCTGCACTATAGAATACATCATATACTATTTATGAAAAAATATTCACTGAAGCAATTATGCCCTAAATAATATCCCAGGGACTGAAGGAAACAAAGACAACATTTTGAACAAACATCTTACTTTTATACATGATCTTACATAGTGGAAGAAGACTCTTGGAAGCCTTATGCAATTTGCTTAAAAATGTTAATAGTTTGGCAGATGAAGCATTATTTACTTGTTTCTTGTTAATATTTCATTTTATTTCAAATAAAATAATTTGCAATATTAATTGGATAGATGGTAATTATTGTATTGCAAGAATGTTTAAAGATGATACAAATTGGTGTTTTAATAGGATTTTCTTGAAAAAAAATGAAACCTAATCAAATTGTTCATTTTGATATATGCTGCCTTTTATGATTATTTTTCAAATGATTTATATAATTAAACTTGCTTCATCAAGCAAACAACTATTATAAATAGAAATGCAATAAAAGCTTCTTTTAAAAATAAACATAAAATGCATTACCTCCTTAAATAACTCTTCCTCAATCTTTGCAGCTTTTGACTGGAGGATAAATATAAATATCATCACTAAAACTACAATGCTTTTCCACTGAATCCAAATTAGTCTTCATCCTGTGGCCCCCCTACCCATAACTCCCAGGCAGACAATACCACTTCCCCTGGGTGGACCCTGTGAGAGGCAAGGAAGGGCCACAGCAAAATACTAAATGGGAATATGAGGAATCCATTTAAGATCTCAGGTTCCCTTGTAGCAAAGAATAAATGTAAATACTGGAGTAAAGTGCTGGTAACCTTGAAGTCCTGGGGACAACAGGATATGGGCTCTAATGCCTAGAAAATTACAGTCTCTCTGCATTTAGAGCCCTGGGACCCTGTCTGGTTGGCTGATCATTGCCATATTTCTCAACTACTGAAGCAAAGGGTGAGCAATGGGTAGCACCCTAAAGATGTTTAAAAAAAAATCGATTATGACCTGACAATTGCTGACCCTGCGACTTGAACTAACAGGACTATTTCTTTTCTTTTTGTACTGTTCCTTTCTACCAAATAGGGAACGGGAAGATTTATGAGGACATTTCTAAAATAGTTCAAAGAAAAATGGCTTTAAACTAATTCATTTATGCAAAACAATTTTTGTCACTTATACACTAGTTTGTGTGATGTAGCTAAACCACAAAAGCTCAGGTGCCGCCCCTGAGAAGGTAATTCAGAAATGGTCTCTGCCTTTTATGGCAAGGGAAGTATGGAATTTCACGAAATTGTCCTTTCAGGCATAAATTCCCCTGTGTTGCTACATATCCATGTGAAGAGAAACTTCTACACTCTCCTGATTAAATACTCAGATCTTAGTCTTACAGATTAACCTATGGTGGTACCGTGAATAAACTGCCATGGTATCCAAACTGATTTTCTGCCTCTATTCCCTACCTCTGCAATTACCACATATAATACGCCTATGGTTCAGTGTTACCTTTGATCAAAGAAAAACAGAAAAAAGCTTCTGAAGAATTTATCAGTGACTTTTCCACCCAGGGATTAGAAGAGCAAAGGCCTGAGATATTGCTAAACTCTTTATCTAACTGTATTGCCTCTAGTGATCCTCATTTATTAGACTAGAGTTAAGGTAGGTCCTATTTAGAGAAGTGATTTGTTTGTGTTGTTTAAAGTACAGATAATACAATCTGACTATTTGTTGCAAACAATACATATTTTTAGCTTCTCTCTTAATAGAATGTGAATCAAATGCTAAAAACAAGTATTCATAGACCACTTACAAACCACTCACATGTTCCTCTCTATTCACTGCACATAATGGAAATCATATTTCTACTATAGTAATATTTCCAGAGTTTGGCACAGCAGGATTGGAAGGATCTGTCTGTGTTTTCCTGCTCACATTCTCCCTTCATTTGTGAACTTATCTTCTTACCCTCTCTTGCCTTCTCCTTTAGGGTGTCCTTTCCCATAGCCCTGAATTTTCTCTCTTCCCACCATCCCAAGAAGCAATCAATCTTATGACTTCAACACAGATCCTTTTCTGCATGCTGATACTGATTAGAATTTCACACTAAGAATATTTCCCTTTTTCCAGTTATTGTAAAGGAACTAGAGTCAGGAGCCCTACAGAGGAGAAATAATGAGCTTCAGTTTGGGGACTAGGCTGAGTTTGAATCTTGGTTCCATGCTTTTCTAACTATATAATTTTGGACGAGTTATTTGTTTTCTTCAAGTACTTTTAGCAACAATAATATTGTGATTAAATATGAGGTTTCTGTCAATTGCTTAGCTTCTGCTCAGCACATTGTAAGTGATCAACAAATATTATCATTTTATTGCAAAAATATTTCATTTAAGTGTATCCATCTAGGAGCAGCCCTACAACTAACACATTCTGCAAACTTGAGAACTCGGTTTCTTTTTTTCTAAGGGTGTAAATTTCCTTCTTTATAAATGTAATTTGGCTGGGCACGGTGGCTCACGCCTGTAATGCCAGCACTTTGGGAGAACAAGGCAGGCCAATCATTTGAGGTCAGGAGTTTGAGACCAGCCCGGCCAACATAGTGAAACTCTATCTCCACCAAAAATAAAAAAATTAGCCGGGCATGGTGACAGGCGCCTGTAATCCCAGCTACTCAGCAGACTGAGGCAGAAGAATTTCTTGAATCTGGGAGGCAGATTTTGCAGTGAGTGGATATTATGCCACTACACTCCAGCCTGGGCAACAGAGTGAGACTCTGTCTCAAAAACAAACAAACAAACAAACAAACAAATGTAACTGGAGATGATATAAAATGGAGTAAGTAAATATTCTTTAAGATTTTATCAATCTCCATTATTGTAGAAAGTCTCAAAAGCCAAATTGGGAGACAGAACACCTCTACAGCAAAGATCACACACTTTCTTTTTTCAAGGTTAACTATTTTTCCAACAATATGAAGATTTCAAAGACAACTGTGGTTGTTAGGCAACATGGTATGATCATCAAAGTAGAGTTCTAAAAAGTGCTACAGAGACACGAAAAAGAAGTTGCCCAATTGTGTGGGAGACCTTTCGCAGAAGAAGTGGGGTTTGAGACACGTCTGGGGGAAGGTGTGTGAGGGTGGAGATAGGTTGGGCATGGGTGGCAGAAGCAACAGTAAGCATGGAGAAAAGGAGGTGACAGAGAGCTAAGCTAAATCACAGGTGTGTGGAAGAGGGGTTCAAGATGAAGGCACAAAACCAGACTGGAAGTAGAATACGAATAGCTTCTATTTTGTGTTAAAAGTTTACTCACTAAATCAAATCCCAATTATTGGTTTCTCTCAATGACACTACCATTTTCCTTGCTTTCTTTGACAACGTTTTAAAATTATTATGTTATTTGTATTCCTCATTCTACTTTGCCTCTCCCCCACATGCCATGACATACAACAATCTATCAGGTAGAGACAGGCAAAGTGAGTGGCACATTTTGATAAATAAAGATGGCACCATATGGCTATAGCCACCTAGCTACACTTCGGAAGGCAAGGTGCTTAATCTTTCTTTGCCTTTATTTCCTTTTATATACAATGGGCCTAATCACAGCACCTCTCTTACATAGTTGTTATGAGGATTAAATGAATAAACAATGGCACATAAACTTTATTCAGCAATTTTATACACTTAAAGTATTATAATACTTTTTACAGAACCAGCTTAAGATGACTCGGTCATTTTTTCCAAGACTATCTTAAATCTGCAATTTTTAATTTTTTGCTGAATTTACATTTACAGTCTGTAGGGCAGAATACCATAAATGATCTATCCATGTGATAAGCTTGATTTCTTACCCATGTGTCCAATGATTCCAGCTCTTTTATTTAACCATTCATTCAGTGAATGTTTTTTGAAGGTTTACTAATTGTACTGGGACATGAGTATAAAACCATAAAACAAAAAACACCGTCGCTGCCTTTGTGTGGCTGAATCTAGTCGAAATGCTTGCTCAGTTTTCAGAGAATCTCCTCTTATATTGACTAAATTGTCATTTACAATATCATAAAGATTAAGGGGTTGTTATTATTATTATGTTCACGTTATGCAGATGAGGAAACTGAATCTTAAAAATCAGAGACATTCCTTAAGTTCACAATCTATCTAGAAATGTTGGGCTAAGACTGAAATCCGGGTTATCTCACACCTAATGCAGGACTCCTTCCGCTACACCACACAATGTGTCTTACTCCTACAGTAGATAGTTGCTATGATTTGAATATCTGCCCCCTCCAGCACTCATGTTAAAATTTAGTCCTCAATGTGGCAGTGCTGAGAGGCAGGATGTTTAACAGGTGAGTAAGTCTTTAGGGCTCTGCCATCAAGAATGGATTAACCCATTTGTGGATTAATGGATCAATGAGTTAATAAATTAATAAAGTATTATGGGAGTGGGACTGGTGCCTTTTTAAGAGAGGGGAAGAGACCTGAGCTGATGTGCTTAGCTCTCTCACCCTGCGACACGCTGAGCCACTTCAGGACTTTGTAGAGGGTCCCCACCATCAAAAAGGGCTCACCAGATGTGGCCCCTTGACCTTGGACTTGTCAGCCTCCATAAATGTAAAAACAATATTTCCTTTCTTTCTAATTACCCAGTTTCAGGTATTCTGTTACAAGCCACAGAAAATGTGCTAAGACAAGAGTATATTCCTTGAGATTAGGGAAGTATTTTCTACTTCTTTTTTTATATAACATTTAACCCAATGCTGAGAACACAGTAAGGATACATGACAAGCACATTGAACAAATGCATTATTGAATCTATTGGGTAGAACTTGGCATTCTGGTTTCCCTCATTTCACCCTTTTCCTACACTGTCACAGGGCTCTAGATCCGTCTTGGTGTTATGGCAACAGGGCACTCCTGTATTCTGTAGAGTCAATCCCTTGTCCGTCTTCCTAAAAGAGAAGGCTCTCTGTGATTATTGTCGGTGAGGTGAGAATATTGGGCAAGGAAGGCATTTGAGATGATGGATAAAAACAAATAAACAGCAACAGCAACATGATCTTAAATCAATGTGTATTTACTGAAGACCTGAAATCTACACTGTATTACATTGGATGCTAATTTACTAACACAGTAGGACACCAGCATTTATGAACACACACTCTGCTTATATAAATTGATCATTACATAAAATCTCATTCATTACTCACCACAACCTTATGAGGTTGAAATTATTAGCTCTATTTTTCCCAAGAGGTTATGTAACTTGTCCAAGCCCTTATATAGAGGTGGCTGGCCTCTGCAGTATAACCCTATTTCACTGAAATCATGACAGTTAATACCTCTATTAGTTAAAGGGGCAGTAAAGATATGTAGTTTTCTGCCAAAAAAAAAAAAAATTAGCAAAATACCTAGGCTAAAGACAAACGGTAAAAATGGCTGCTTTAAAAGTTATCAAGTGTAAACTATATTAATCAAATATGTTTCTTGACTGCCACATATTTAGTACAGCTGTCACCGCACATGAAGACATTTTCATTGTCGTTAGTGTGATTATGACATTCGTGGGAATACATAAACCCTTCGAGTGTCTGCATGCATTTAAAGAATGTATCAAGCCATAACAAGAAACAGCCAAAGTAGCCTCCCAGATTTGCTCATCTGGACTTTAAGATCCCAAAATGCTTATTTTTTTTTTCATATGGTAATCATGTTGACATTTGTTTCAGAGATTATAAGAAATGGAAAACAGCATCTGAACCAGGAAAGGAACCTCAAAACAGCTGCTAGCTACTGAGCAGCTGTTGAACAAGACTGAAAGTATTGTTCATCTCTCCCCCACCCCAGCAGATGCCACTCCCTGAAATAGCAAGTAACATGGAATCTGCAGTGTCTATGACAAACCTCCTCATAGTTGAGCAAGTGACATGCTTGCACTTCAGTGTGGATCTATTACCATTTTTATGGCAAGGCTGACAGCTATCTTTGGAAGCAGTGAGCAATGAGGTAGATGCTAATCTGATTTATATCCTAAAAGGAGGGGCATCTGCTACTTTTTCCTTTGGCCCACATGGAAACAGCTAGTGGTGTAACGAAGCTAATCACAGGAAACTAGTTTGGCTTTGTGTGAGGCTGCTAATTCGTTAGACTGCAAATTTTCCATAAAGAGTTATTTACATCTCACTAACCACTAGGTTCACACCTGGGGTTGGCAACACCTGGCAATGTTCATAATGAGTTCACCACTGTTTCCAAAGAAAATGCTGACATTAATAATTGTAATGTTCCATTTATTGCAAGAAAAGTACAAACATAAATGTAGTGGATTAGTAAAGGTCATTGCAATCTAACTGCTTTTTGTGCTAATGTAGCTTGACAGTATTTGCAAGCCAGGAAGGAGACAGAGAAAAAGCCTCCTGTGATAACTAGATCTTTCGTGGCAATGCCTGATTGCATAAAGGCACCTGCTTAGGTGATTTTGCCCTCAATGATGCTTTTGGCATTTTCAAAAATGGCACCTGAGTTCCTGTCATATTCTATTCAGCCCGTCACTAAATTCTACTGATGCTTTTCTCCATATTTTTCAAGTCAGTTCCTTAATTTCCATTTTCATGGTCTGCCAGAGTCTTGGCCTGACCTGCCTGAATAAATTACTGCAACTGCCTCCAGTACAGCTAAGTGAAGAAACAAAAGTGACCATCTTTGCATGATGTTGTGACTAATCCTGAAATTCACAAATAATTACTGAATGCCTGCTGGGTATCCAGCCCAGTGCTTGGTGCCTTGAGATCAAGCACAGGATATCAGGCAGTTTCTACTTTTCAAAAGCTTATGATTTAATTAAGGTGACAAAACTTAAATAACAGTAATGAGGAAAGGCAATTCTTGGGATCTGGGAAACAAATAGCTTAGATAATGCATGAGATGTGAATTCAGAAGACAGGATCTTTTAGTTTGTAGTCTTGTCTCTAATTTCTTAAATTATAATACTTATTTGTTATTTCTTAGCTTTTGCTTAGCAAAGCAAACTTACTTTGCATTTCCACAAATGACTCATTCTCTTATATCCTGGAACTGTACTATGTGCTGAAAATACTAGGCTTTTTCCTGAATATTTGACTTTTCCATGCTAAATCTTCACCTCCTCCATCAACGTCTCTCACCTGCTGCTCCTGCTCCATGGAGATGCTTACTCGGCCTTTACCTGGTTCCAGTCTTTCAAATTTGCTCCAATATCATGGTGAGTTTCGCATTGTTCCCACTGTCTATACTTAGCTATTTTTATATGGCTACTAAGCTTTTCGAATAGTTTTTAGTAATCTAATAAACACAAGTGTGCAGAGGCTGGGCTTGTGTGTGTTGTTCAAATTGCATTAAATCAGCACAGCACTGTGGGCAGGAAAGCCTGCATTAACAATTCTCCATGGTACCTCCCCATGCAGGGTGTAATCAGTATTTCCAGTTGCCTGAATCCTGATTCTATAGGATTGATGATAAGTCAGCACCTGCAGCTACTTAAAGCTGTTTAAAAAAAAAAATAGGACTTCTCTCACTGCTCCTCTTTGGCTGTTCCTGCTTCCTCCACAGCCTCTTTTTACTGAAGCCACTTGCCTTGGCAGGATATCCCTAGAGCAAGGCCAACATTCCTACTGATGCTTCACCTTTGTCCCCATATTGATGCTTCACTCACATACCTTGGACAGGATGACAGAGGCAGCAACTCCCCCTCCCTCCACCCTCTGCATTCGGCCAATAGCCATAGCTTCTCATCTTTAGACTAGATGAGTGGGCATGTCATCTAGTCCTCAGAGTGGTTCCGTCTATAGCCCCTCTCAGTGGACTTGAACTGACGGGATGGCAACCCCACTCCTCCTCCTTTGTTGAGACAGTAGAACCCCCATGACAGCTACATCTCTCTCCAAGTAAATCTGCATTATGGTCTATCTCATACATCTTGATATTGAATATCTGATATATCTTTGGTGCCTAGATGAAAACTTCTGATCTAGAATCCTGACACTCTAGCTATATTAAAACACAAATGAGCCTAGGCATTATTCTGAGGGCAACTGTTAATTCACTGGTTAACTGAGAAAAGTTAAGCAAGAGTATAACTTAATCAGATATGAATTGAGATAAGGATATTGGACGGTTTAAGCAAAAACACTGGAGGAAGTTAGAAAGTGTTATGCACACATACTATACAAATAATGTGGATTTTTCTGGGGTGTGGATACACCCATTCTTTAAACTAGGGCAATAATATAGCTCCTCTATCTTTCTGGAAAGTGAAACAAAACTGGATAACATATTTGGGATCTCAGCGATTGCCCAGAGATGATCCACCTAATATGTAAGAGTGCCCTTCTCTCTCTCACCACTCGTCACTTTGCTTCATAAAAAGTTCAATGGATTGGGTAAGGATACTGAATTAAAAACCTGTTTAAGAATCCCTAGTCCTCTGCAACAACCATCACTTCTCCTCACATAAAAGTGCAGTTGGCAAGCCTGAGGTCTCAGCTATTCAGGAGGCTGAAGCAGAAAGACCACTTGAGCTTAGGTGCAAGAGGTGCAGTGAGTCATGATTGTACCACGGTGCTCAAGCCTGGACAACAGAGACGCCGTCTTAAATACAAACAAACAAATACACACAGTTGGGGGTTTGAGTTTAAGCATAAATGATTTAAAAGTAATTTCCTTAAAATTTTAAAATAATAATATCTCAGGACATAACCAATCAACATTTGGCAACTATTGATTTGAAATTTAGGTTGAGGAGAAACGGTCTCTTAGTGTGTTTCTTATTGTGCACAGTAAATTGCTACCAATGAGTAAATAGCATTCGCTATAATAACCCAACGATTACTACAAACTACTTTAATCCTTACATATTTTACCGCAGTTCATTTATAGAATGTATGCACGATGTTAATTCACTCCTTTAATAACTTTTGTCAAGCCATTATAAAATAAACGTAACCAAGGGACATTAATGTTTAACAAGGTATCTATAGTCACCTATCTATCATTTATAACATGGATGGGAAAAGCACTATCAAACATTTATTAAGCATTTATAAATAATTTTATCCTACTTCTAGCATGTGTTATAAATATATTATTCTTTCTAAATTATTGATTATAACTCCTTGAATCTGAGTATGAGAGTAACATTTATTATGTAAATGACATTTTGTCACCCTTGAAATCCACATCCTAGGCTAACTATATGTACATCAAGGAAGACATGGGCAGGGTGAAGAAATACTATTTCTTGTGGAAAAATATAATATTTAAGTTAGCACTTGACAAGGCAAGCGGGTTAGATGTAAATTTCATAGAATGAATTTTCTCCAAAATGAAAATTCCATTAATTGAACAGATGCTTTGGGAAGTGACTAGACCCTTTCTATTCACAAGGAATGTTGAATAGAGGACTAGAACATGGCTCAATGAACTATATATCGTCTCTATTTTGCATATTTGCTACATAGGCCAAGTACCTACACTAGAGAAAATATTAATTGCACTGAATGGGATAATGATGCATATTAAATCTTCCAAGCCATATAAGCATTACTAATAGATAATATTCAATACAGTTTTCGGACATGACCAGAAATACCTAAGGTATTCGGGAGAACTGACTCAACTTTTCAGCTATAAGGTAGAAACCATAATAGACACAAGAACAAATTTCCACACCTACTTTGATCCAAGTTAATATGCTATGTTAGAAGGTGAGACTGCAGAAACATGGCTACCAAATTCCCAGACACAAATTTCAGAGTCATTGGAATTGGAGTGAGAATTGAGTTTCAGGATAACTATTATGGTCTTTGACCACTTAAATCAGATTTGGACTTCTTCTCATTTCTTAACTTCTACTCCATGGACTCCAGAAAGCCACCCAGAGATTCTGAAGCAAGGAAGAGTTCTGTACTACCCAGAAACACAAGCCAAATCAAGCCAGCATATTAAAGATTGAGAGATTGATTGACCGAGACAATGTCTTGCTCTGTTGCCCAAGCTGGAGTGCAGTGGAACAATCATAGCTCACTGTAGCCTCAAACTCCTGTGCTCAAGTGATCCTCCCACCTCAGCCTCCCAAGTAACTAGGACTACACATATGCACCACCATACTCAGCTAGTTTTTTTGGTGTTTTCCTTTTTGTAGAGACAGAGTCTTGCTGTGTTATCCAAGCTGGGCTCAAACTCCTGACCTCTAGCCAGCCTCCCAAAGTGCTCAAGTTACAAGCTTGAACCACTGCCTCTAGCCCTAACAATTTTAGAATCTTAAATTTGAGGTTTACGTCAGAACAAGAATGATTCATTAATCTACTAATGACCCATTAAAATTCAAAATTTATTTTAAGAAGAAACATGTTTTTCATGCTTTCCATGCCTTTCAAAAAGTGTGATTTCTCTAGAAATTTTAAAATTTATTTTTAAGGTGTTGATTTATTTCTGTAAATAATAAACATTAGCTTCTCATTGTTGGTGCAGTATTGTATTCCCCCATTTAGCAAAGCAGTTATGAGAAGAATAAGTAGTAGAATGATCTGAATTCTTTGGAGCAAATATAATTAGAAAAGCTAACACGAAGATTACACAAAGTCACAAACTAAAGTTGACACTAAACAATACTCTTCCTTATGCAATCAAATAACATGAAAATTCTAGCAGAAGTTTAGAAATACGACTCCCTGAAAACATAACTGCACAAAAGTTAAGTTGCATGTTGTTTCCAGGTTGAAGACCTGCAGTAAGATACTATAACTGCTTCTTAGCTTTTACTTACTTTTACCTCGACTTTATGTTTTTCGGAAATCTTGGGTAGGGCTAGTGATGAATTACTAAAGTCTATCCCTCTTTTCCTCCTCTCTACAAACATACAGCAAGGCACTTCTCAGTATCATCATTGCTTGCTGAAGAGCAGATAGTATTTGATGAGTAAATTAATATCACATAAAGAAGGTAGCAAACACTCACAGGTGTCTTTCACCAGTGCCCACGATATATGCTCTGTCATCCTAGCAATTAACCTTGAATTCACTACGGTCACACTCAAGCAGTGTAGTCAATAAAATGTTATAACGTTCTGAACTTCAATGAGTTCTTGGTACAGTTAATCCAGCTTGATGAATTATAAAAGAGACATAGCCCTCTATTAACCGGCCACCTCATGCTCTGGAAACAGTTGGGCAGAGGAACTCCAGAAGTCTTGGTTGTAGCCAGGTGGTGTTGGTAACTCACTTAGCAAACTTGCTGACTTTCGGCTGCATTTTCTGTTACACACTGCTAATACAACGCATCTGTGAACATATTAATTACACGATCTTCTTTATTCCTTCTTTGAAAACAACCGTAAGTAAGGCTAAATGAAGGTAAATTGGGTAATTCCAGACCAAGAATAAAGACATGAGAGGAGAGGAGCCCAACTAGGTCATGCGAAAAACAGGAGTCTCTGGAGGAGATAGAGAAGCTGAGGCAGAAATGAATACCTTTTGGGTTTTCCACCTGTGGTATCTATTCCAGGGGGTTCCTAGACCTGGAAACTATCACATAATGATTTCATTCTTATTCTGGTCAAGGGTACTCTTGTAAAGTATATGAAGATTGTCCGAAGTGAGATCCCATCTCTCCACTATTGTCACTAACGCTTGCCCAGCCTCTGAATACTCTGCCCAAAGCCTCCTCTCTCCAGTTCCCAGTTGGTTCTGCTCCATCTGGGTCACCTGGTCTTAGTGAGGCAGGAGGATAGGGTCTGAAGGAAGAGGAGCTAAAGCCAATTCATGCCAATTTCCTAAAGCTGGCTGAAAAGAAAGACATCAGGGACTTGGGGCTGGAAACCCAAGGCCAATTCGTGCTAAGTTCCTGAAGCTAAATCAAAGGGAAGATATCGGGTCTGGAGGTGAGAAACCTAAGGCCAATTTGCGCTGACTTCCTAGAGCTGGATCCAATGGAAAAACCTCACTGCTCCACGACGGAGTAACAAAGGATCAGAGACTACTATCCCTACAACCCCCGCGCCCCACCCTACTTCATGACAACTCAGATGAAAAGGTGCCTGCACTAGTGCAGGCCAAGTGCAGACCACCCCTTCTTCTGCACAGGGCGGCAATTCGTCTGGCCTCTAATTGGCTATGGGACAAATAAATGCTTTTATCCACACGAGGGGTAGCCTGTAGGGACCTAGATAGGGTACTGACACTCCAGAAAACTTTGTGCCCAGGCCCCTGAGCCACTCGCTGTGGCCTGCTCCCACCCTGTGGAGAGTTTTCTCGCTTAAATAAACCCCTCCATTCATTGTTTCATGCCTTTGTGACTTGGTGCGTTTTGTTCAATTCTATGTTCAACCTGCCAAGAACCTGGACAACCCACATTCAAGGCCTTCTTTCCAGTCACACTAGCAGCTTAACTCCCCCTTACGTCCTAGCAAAATGTCTCCATCCATGTCCCAAATTCTTAGCCACAAATCAAGTTCATAAATAAATATCTTAAAATGCCAATCCTGCTTCGGCAGTATTAATTTCTCAACAGACCATTCTTAAAAAGGCAAAGCACAGTGGCTCACACCTGTAACCCCACCATTTTGGGCGGCCAAGGCGGATGGATCACTTGAGGTCAGGAGTTCAAGACCAGCCTGACCAACATGGTGAAACCCCGTCTCTACTAAAAATACCAAAAATTAGCCAGACATGGTGGCAGGTGTCTCTAATCCCAGCTACTCGGGAAGCTGAGGCAGGAGAATCGTTTGAACAAGAGAGGTGGAGATTGTGGGAGCTGAGATTGCACCATTGCAGTCCAGCCTGGAGTCAGAGCAAGACTGAGTCTCCAAAAAAAAAAAAAAAAAAAAAAAAAAAAAAACAGGCAAAGTGTTTAGCAAGAAAACAAGTACTTTCAGGGAGCTCGATGGGCTAACCTCTTTTTAAGACAAAATTTTATGTCTAAAAACAGAAATTTTACCTAGTATTTGGCAGCATATGATATGATCAGTTAGAACTCAGTAAAACGTACACATTACACTTTAAGTGGCGGTGACTATGCATTTGATATAAGGCCTAGCTCATGGGGCTACAGTTAATGTTGCCTGTAACTGCTAAGCTGGTAGAGCGCAGCATTGCTGTGGTGGCAATGTGTTAACAGGGTCACATACAAAAGAACCAAATAAATATTTTGATTTTGTGATTCTAAAAAAGAATGTAAATTGTTATTTATACATTAAAATTGGATGTAATCATTACATTTAAAATAAAATAATAGTCTTATTGAAAGTGATATGCTGTTTTCACTTTACTGGAATCTGGTACCATCTTGAGGTTGCAGACATGGTGCTCAGACATCTGTTGGTAAAGTGAGCCTCCAAGTCGAGCCTCGTAATTACTGTGAATGAGCCTCCATACCTGAGCATGGTAGGAAGGCATTCATTTAGTAACTTTTGGAAAACTATTTGGTAATCCACACATCAATACTTCCACCAAACATCCTTACAAAGTTCTTTAGACATATTGCAGTCTCAATTCCAAATTGCCTACATAAAAGGATTGTATTAATCATTCTTTCAATATTCTAACTGCACTTATTTTGCACCACAACAGATATAGCTTTATTATTCTTTCTGGTAGCATCTGGAAAATTTGAGATACTTCAAAACATAACTTTAGTGCTGCGAAACCCTGCAGCCAACTGAGAAAATCAAGGCCATTCAGAGCTATGCTATAATATTTCTTATTCCAGGGACAGGAAAATATATAAAAAATAACTTGCATTTCATTCAACTTTATATTGCATTATTGTCTTCACAAATGTTGCCATGTATTGTTTTATATATCGTAATTGATATTTACAATATCCTCAACGTTATAAAACCAAGAATTCTACCTTAATAGAAATGTATTAAACTTTAATTCCATAAAAATAGAACATTTTTTCGTTAGATTGCACACTAAAGGTCAATCTTTGTATTTCATTAGGATAACACAGCCTTGAAATGAGTCAGAGCAGGTGCAAAAGAAAAGAAAGCACAATTCATGAATTTATGACAGGAGACCAATAATACTAATTAATTTGGGGAAGAATGCAGCCAGATTATAGTTATGGAAGACTTAAATCTTTTAAAGGCTAGCAAATAGATGGCAAAGGTCATCCAATCAATGTAGATAAATAATGAAAGTTCTTAGAAAAAGCCAAAATGTGACAAGTGAAAGGGTGGTCATGTCACTCAATTTGGGGGATTTAAATATTGAAAAGTCAATTGTTTGGGCATTAAATTCAAATGACTAGAGTAATGAAATACAGAGAGATGAAAGAAAATCTATGTGGGCCTCTATGTCACATGCCAGAATTCCCCAGGACCTAAACTATTCTCTACGAATGAAATTATACATTCTGTTTCATACATTATCTTACCACATTCCTTACACACCCAGTAAGAACATCACGAAAAGCTTAAGAGTCACAGTGCTCGTATCCAGTCTCCTGACCCCCAGATGTTAGCCGGGGCCAGTGTTGTAAACAGTGAAATGTGGCTGAGTGTCAGAGACTCTTGCCTCTTCCACCTTATCTCTGCCTCCCTAACGTGTCTGATAATGACTGACACATGAGTGTAAGAAAGAAGTTTATTGATTTATAGAGATGCAGTTTATGGAAATATCAAAGATGTTCTGATAGAATACATCTCAGAATCAATGAGAGACAAAGGATTAGCATAGGCCATAATGTATATTAGCCACAGAGCCTCAGATTTGAGTACACTTGAGTTCTTTCTGTTCTGTCACCAGGGGGCACTGTGACATAGCCCTGGATGACCAAGCAGAAAAAACTCCCTATGGGAATTGGCAATGCCTCTTTTCATCCAACATTACGAGTTTTTTTTAATAACATAGAAATTGGCCCTCCCCATCTTAAAACTTGTAACCTATGTTTGTCTCATCTGAGTGCCTTTCCTCAGGAAACCATGTCTCAGGAAAGGGACTGAAACTCACCAAATCGCCACATCCAGAAAATGAGATGTCGGGCCCTCATCCATCTTGATCACTTCCTTACTCAGCCTTAACTGATGTTTTCCCTGAAGGTAGCTATATTCCTTCCCTGATATACAAACCTCCCAATTTTAGTTGGTTGGGGAGACAGATTTGAGATTTATCTCCCTGTGCCTTGACTGCAGCACCTGAATAAACTCTTCTTCCCTGGCAATCTTCCTTGTCTCCGTGATTGGCTTTCTCTGTGACAAGCACTGAGACCTAGACCAAACCCTTGGCTTTTTGGTAACACCAGTTTCTCTAGAAAATATTAGAGTAAGACTGCATAGGCAGCCAAGTACATGAGAAAGTTTACATATGATATATGCAAACGAGTTTAGTCAGATCATGTTTATCTACTGGGGCTTGGATTTTCTTTTCTTTTAGTACAAAGAAAGTGATGAGAAGCGGGAAATAATTTTATTGATTTTTTTTTTTTTTTTTGGTCCAAATTGCAGATACTGCACTTTGTGTGTCAAAGAAAGCGATAAAGACATCCCGGAATGTGGCAGTCTGCCAAAAATATATGAAACAGGATACTGCAAGCTTCTCTACATAGGAAACTAAGAGACTACATCAGTCCTTAAGAAACTAGGATATTTCTAGGGAACACTCTATATTATTTGCATAAATTATTCCAAAGTAAAATTATAACCTAAAAGTTCACTCTTCTAAACATCATTATTTCTGGAAAGTCAACTATAGAAAATATTTTAAGTAAATACATTAGATAATTCACATAGAGATGCCCTTGATAGTACTCCAATATTTGAATTATATGTGCTCATTTATTCTTTTTTAAAGAATTCAGGATACAGATCAAAGCTTTATTTTTGTGAGTTTAGAATAATATTTTTTAAACTACATCTCTCAAGTTTTTCAGTTTTCATGTGCTCATAAAAACATTTTCATACTGAGCATTTTAAATAAAAAAAATAATTAGTTGAAGATCAGCATGGTACTTGTAATATTTTGTTGAAATGTATTCAAGTGTTTTCTTTAAAAATAAAAGCAAACATAAGTGGAAATTTCACAGAGCTTGATGTACAGAGTAAATCACTTAAGTACAGATATGCTTGTCCTTTGAATAAAGGAGACATGGATATTAGGATGCACGCGGGGCTTGGAAACAACGCTGAAGCCAGAAGCCTTGTTATTGAGAAGCTGGCAGATGAATAACCTTAAGTATGTGACTACACTGCCACCTAGTGGTGCAAAGAATCAGCCTTCCAATAAGACTGGAGGACAACAATTCAGTGGCAAATTTATCAATAAAAGGTTTTGTGCCTGAAACTAAAAAAGCAAAAATTCACACTAGATGGCTTGAAAGAGCCTAATAAGAGCAGTTATCTCTCTTCTATTACATATTATTTCTTCAAAGCTTCATGATTCTCATTGATAAAAACCTCAGGTGTCTGCAGAAAAGGTCTGCACACTCAGCACCCCAGGCAGGTATGAAGGAAAACAAGCTTCAAGTGTCTTTGAATAAAAATAGTATTTTCTTACAGCTTGAAAGAAGTTTATCTTTTTAAAAAGTCTGCTTAGGCTTTGAATCTCTGTTTTCCTTTTCTAGTTGGAAACCGAAGACAAAAACAAAAATCCCTTAGAGAACGTTTCAAATGCATCTTTCTTGCCCTCAACTGCCAGCCTTCTTAGGAATTAAATAATCCTACTTGTGATCATTCCAGGATTCAGACTTCTAATATTGACGTCTCTGTTACAGGCAACAACGATGCCAGATTATGTCTGAAGACTAAGGTCATTTTAAAGGCCTGGGGAGTCAGAAAATGCCTTGCAAGGGATCAAATTTTTCTTTGAGAGAAGGTTGAAAGAACCATTTCTATTTACTCATTGTGGATTTGTTTTCAGGGCTTTGTTATTATAGCAGGCATCAAACCGTAGAGGGAAAAACGCTGCAAACAAAATATCAAGGGAAATAAGGACCATACAAAATAAATAGTAGCCACAAACAAAGTTCACGATGACTAATGTGAACTTAGGAACAACAAGGTCATATGTCCCACTTCCTGAATATGTTTTAAGTGGACACAAAGGCCATTTTTTCTACTACAGCAAACAAAATGATTCCCTTCAGCAGCAGTTGCCAGATTGACCAAGAATATAATATTCAAGTTCAGGAAGATGTTACTGATGTGTCCATATTTAAGGGGAAAAGAAACATCTAAAACTTTTCACGAAATTTCTCCTATGTAGCACAGTACATATTTTAGCTCTAATTCCTGTTCCCAAGCATACAATGCTCTCCACATAAAACCCCTTTAACCCACCAAAAAGACACTGCTGGGAAGTCCATTTACAGTCATTTAGTGTAATCTCTAATTTTTCTGGTGAGGTAGCAAAACCACAGAAGAAAAGGGAGCACAGCTAGGCAGAGATGATCTAGAGTCCAATTCTCTTACTCCCTGGCAACTCAATTTTCACTGCATCCTATAGCCGCTCTGCAGAAATCAAGTGTATTTTACAGTTTTCTAAGGAATGATTGATAACCTCAAAGGTCTGAAATTAAACTGCAGGACATACAGTATAGGATGGTTTCTTAAAGTGCTTGGAAGCTTCAGTATTCAGTATTATGCTACGCTTTTTAAATAAATACAAAAGCAATGTTTATTCACTTTAAAGTCATGACATCTATGAAGTTAAAGGTTTGCACAGCAATGAGCAATTAGTTAAATATCACACATGCAAGCAAAACAGCAATTTGTAGACTTCTGTTGCTGAGTGCCTTAATTACTTATATTGCAACTTGTTTCAGACCACTAAAGACAGGGCTATCGAAAAATCCCCAGGCAATTAAGGACAAAGCGTGCTCAAACATGAACAGCTCTTGAAAAAATAAATGGAAAGATCCGGTTTTATCTATAATGTTATTAGGTAGATAAATCACTAGGAAGAATAAACCTGTGGAAAAAAATAAAGCACAAACTAAGATTAGCCTTCAGAAATCTCCTTGGAGATTATACAATTTTCCCCCACGAAATCAATATCAGTTCTATTGAAGATAAATTACAAGAGAAATAAAAAGCAGACACTTCATGAGAAGTGATAATAGTATTGTTTCCTTCACTGGATAGTAAGATCTGATCACAAAGCAGTGAGGAAGGTCAAGGGGATCAGGTTATATTTGCCGGCAATTTTCTCAGGATGTGATCCTTGGCTGTGGGGGACATTGTTGTCAGAATGCCTTCTTGGCACTGGATTGAGAGTTTAGTTTGTTTATTTAAAAACATCTTTAAATTTTCCATAGCTAAAAAGAGAACTGGTATTTTGATCTTTTCTGTTTTCATCCATTGAAATATTTAGACCATGTGTTATTAATACAGAACATTTATAGAACTTTTAAAAATTGTTAGTGGATGTCTAGAAAAAATATTTGAAAATTAAAAGTATTTTCTTTCTTGTAAAAAATACATTTTGTTAAAACACAAACCATCAAGCCAATAAGCCATGACTCTATCTACCAATGAAATGGACTCTGTGCATATGAATACATAAAATAACACTTCTGCAAAACACATTTACTTCTTGTGACATGAACCAATTTGGAAATGGGATTATATGATGTGTACTTTAATATGCTGTGATTATGATAAAACCACATTTTATAATGTAATGCTGGCATTAATTGGTCTCAGATACTACTTTTATAGATATTGTATGATACATACTATGTTATTACTGCAGTCAGTTAAGCCTTAAATCCTTTGGAATAGATCCTCCAAACACAGTATTGTAAACTGTTGTAAGAAAATGACTGCCAAGCAACTTTTGACGTGAGCAGTGAAAAGTATTTATGTAGGATTTGGTCACGTGTTTTTTAAGGATGAAAAAAAAAAACACCCAAAATCTTAGAGATAATAAATCATGTCAAGAAAGTTTTAACGTATCTGTGGAGATGGCACAATAAATGCATTTTCCTGTTTTATTTTAATATATGTAAGTTAAATAAAATCATGGAAATATACATTAGTGTTGAGAGTGACCTTAGCATCTGTTTCATAACTAATTTTAAAACAAGGACACGGAGGCATAGGGAGCATTTAACCTCACATTTCTGCAGAAATTCAATGTGTCTGGCTCTATTCCTTGGTTTCACCTTCTGGGATAAATTCGTCATCTGGATTGATTATGAACTTGCAAAAGACAGCCAAGATGTAACATTTCTAAAACAATTTCTTAATTATCTTATGTTGGAGATTAGTCAGATCAATACTGCAAGCAAGTGTTAGATGAGGATCTGAGGGACTCATCTAATCTATATTACATGGACATTGTTTAAAACCATGAACTTATGATGACAGCCTTCTGAATGGAGACTAGAACACACAAGTACAGAGTTGGGTTGAGAAAAGAACGGCTCAAATATGTAGAAGAAAGGTCTTCAGATGTTAGACCTCATGAAGGAGGCTGAGGCAGGAGAATTGCCTGAACCCAGGAGGCGGAGGTTGCGGTGAGCCGAGATCGCGTCGCACTCCAGCCTGGGCAACAAGAGCGAAACTCCGTCTCAAAAAAGAAAAAAAGTGATTCTATTCTTAGAAGATAATTAATGGACCCTAGAAAGAGAATGCATCGAAGGGGAAATGGTCAGGCTATGTCAATGTTTTTTCAGTGTGGAGGGGGAGAAGCTGCTCTTTATACATGAGGGTGGCCTGCAGTTGAGAACCCATATGCTTTGTTGATGAGAACAAGTATATACTTTTGTACTGAAAACTAGCTAATGCAAGTTTTTTATCATTAGCACTATCGCATTATTTAAGCAATGGCGTGCTAATATTTACAACTTCTGCTTATAATGTATATAATTATATCATTGATATGGTCATTATATCACCACATCATTACTTTATATGCATAAGTCAGATAGATAATACAACTGAGGAATATAATCATACTATATAACAAGACATAAAAGTGAAACAAAAGAGGGGCAATGTCTTTATGGAATGCATGTATATGAGAAAGAAGGTACGAGCAAAGAATAACTAGTGGTGTTTCTGTGGGCTTAACATGTTTTTAAGATCCTCAGTATCGGAACAAGAGAAATATCACCAGCAACACCTTTCTTTTTGTGAAAGCAAAATGTGATTCATTAAGTAATGGAAAACATACTTAAAATTGAAGCATTGAAATTCAAATAAAATACACAGCATTAGGAAGTGGGAAATGGCTTGTGGGGGTGGAGGAATATATTTGGTGTTTATGCCAGAGGGAATCACCTTTGAGCAAGGACAGAACCATGAAAGAAGAAGAGGGAAGGTAAATTAGAAGGGTTTCCAGACTTTCAATGATACTGCAGTCTGGTATTCACTGAAAATTTAGGAAGCAGAGAACTAAAGAGCTGTGGGATACAATTTGACAAACAGCACACCATCCTTCAAGGATGCTATCAAGCTGATCTAATCTGCAGCTCTGGCCAGGATGGTATTGAATGCAGCCCAATACAAATTCATAAACTTTTAAAAACCATAACGAGTTTTTTTTTTTGCAATTTTTAAAAGTTTATCAGCTCTCATTAGTGTTTCTGTATTGTATGCGTGGCCCAAGACAATCCGTCTTCTTCCAATGTGGCTCAGGATACCCCCGCACTACATGTATCTTGTATTAGATTTTCTAGAACTTGTGGTTGGACCCAAAAATGGTATTTTTCCTGTGAGGTCACCCAAATTGTAGGCTAAAATTTCCGAACCAATGGATTCCTCACATGAGTAAACTCAAAGTAATTGCTCAGATTTGAAAATACTTTCTGAATACACCTGAAAATATTACAAAATTGAGAAGCCAGGTACCAATGTCCAGGTTTGTGTAGAAAATATTAGTAATCCAATCTGCCATGGAGAAAATTTCCTGTCAGTTAGGCTCATCGGTAGCATTCTTGGGAAAGGTCATTACTCTATGTTAATTGCTCAGGAATCTGGGCTTCATCCTTACACATTCTTTCCTGACCCTCAACTGATCAATTACTAAATCTTGCTAATTATACCATTTTGATATCTCTGGACTCTGTCCACGTGGCCCAATGCCAAATACCAATGCCTCCACTTCATCTATATCAGGCCTTGCATTGACTCATACCAGCCTCCTCACCAATTATCTTGAAACATCTCTAATCTAATCTTTATAGTCAGAAGGATGTATTTAAAACACAAATCTCATTTCCTTTTAATCCCCAAGATCACTTCCCTTGGCCCCTTAGGAAAAAGCCCTATCTGTCCCTCTAGACCTTGTCTGATGTGGCTCCGGCTATCTGCCCCGCATCATCTATGTCAATTTTCTGCTCCCATTTCAACACTCCAAGCACACTGCTCTTACTTTCATTTCCTGAAACATCCCAAACACTTTCCAAGTCATGAATTTAGTTCTCCCTGCTCTTCCCATTTCCTTTTCTCAAACGTTGAGTTCCTTTAATCACTTCTTGAGTGAAGTTAAACATCACTTGCTCTAGAGAAGTTTTCCCTTATCCAAACAAATAGACCATTTCTGCAGTCATGCAGAAAATGCCATATGCTATATTTCTTCATTGTCTTTATAATGTTTTAATTGTTCAAATCTATATTCTCTCATTCTGTACAGGCTCTTTAAAAAAATACCCGGAGGCCAGGCCTGGTGGCTTACGCCTGTAATCCCAGCACTTTGGGAGTCCGAGGCGGTGGATAGCCTGAGGTCAGGAGTTCGAGACTAGCCTGGCCAACAGAGTGAGACCCCCGTCTCCACTAAAAATACAAAAAATAGCTGGGCATGGTGGCATGCACCTATAATCCCAGCTACTTGGGAGGCTGAGGAAGGAGAATCACTTAAACCTGGTGGGGTGGAGATTGCAGTGAGCCAAGATCTCTCGCCACTGCACTCCAGCCTGGCGGACAGAGCAAGTCTCCATCTAAAAAAAAAGAAAAATCTGGAGTCTGTGTTCTGATCTCCTCCTCCTATATCCCTCACACCTCACACTGATATTTTCTGGCCCAGAGAAGGTGCTTAATAAATGGTTCTTAAATAGATGTAAGATTATTAATAATAAAATATGTAATATTGCTAAAATTAAACATTTTAAAGTGATAGTTAGCTCTTGTCCACTTCCTCATAAGAGAAAAAAAGCCACTAAAATACCAGGCATTGAAATCTAAAGCTTAGGGACATTGTTGAGATTACTTGTGTAAAGTCCTTTGGGATATTGTGAATGTATGATGATATTGACAACATTACAACAGCTGACAACACTGACAATACATGACAACACTGATACTCGAAGATAATGTTACAATACATGACAGAAAGTCAACCTTGGCAGTTTTCACTGTTGGTGGATTATCTCCAATGTCCAAAATAATATTATTTTGCAATGTGAATTGTTGTTGAGGTGATTAATGACGTGATGCATAGCAAGCTTATAATAGAACTATGAATCAGGGTTATCTAAATCCCACATGTTGGAGAAGGTCACTAAGCTATTGAGCAAACCCAGTCAACACCAAAACTGTCATCTGTATTCCAGTCATAACTTAAGACTTCACAATGGTGTCAGGAATTCTATTTAAATATCAAGAATATATTGACATTGAGAAAAGAGACGAAGTGACTGATATGAAAGAAACCCTCTCACCCCATTTCTTTCTTTCCTGACTCTGTTTTGCATTTCTTCATAGTATTTAATATTTGTTTATTTTCTGATTTTGTCTATCACCACAATGAAGGTAACTTTAATGACAGCTTATTTAATTCTGTATCTGTGGTTTCTTGAAAAATGCTTGGCACAAAAGAGGAACTAAATAAAACGGCAATGAATGAGTACAGGAGTAGATGTTTAATACATATAGGTTTAATAAAAGAAGAATCAGCAAGGTAAGTGTAGGCCTGCCATTCATCATTTGTTAGGAAGTGGGCAAAGATACTTGGAAGGATGTTTTAAAAGCTGGCACAAGGCTGTAATGAGCAGGAGGAACTCAGGAGGGGGAGTATAGAGAGTTTATGATACTCACACTATACTGCTATACTCCACGTCACACCTGGATACTCTAGAGTAAGATCCAGGAAGGAGGACTGAGGCTACATGAAGCCAGGTGAGAAAGAAAGAAGCTCACTGGCCACCTCTTCATCACTAAGCTCACTCTATTGATGAACATTTACGCAATACAGAAAAGGAATGCAGTGGATTTGCATTTTTCTCTAGTAAGAAATGAAAGTTATTTCTCTTCCCCAGCACGGCTAACCAGGGTAAGGTGAGTTAAGAACTTGCCTCAGACAGAAAAATGCCCCCTTATATTTTATATCTCACTCACTTCACCCCTTTCTCAGCCCTATGTCATAACACCTCAGGGTGATGAGCAGTAGATTATGTTTATTTTATTTGTTATGAGACAGGATCTTGCCCTGTGGCCCAAGCTGGAGTGCAATGGCATGAGCACAGCTCACTGAGCCTCAGTTCAAGTCCTAATATCTGGGACTACAGGCCTGGCTAAGTTTTGTGTATTTTATAGAGCCAGGGTTTCACCAATTTGCCCAGGCTAGTCTCAAACTCTGGACTCAAGTGATCCACCTGCCTTGACCTCTCAAAGTGCTGGAATTATAGGCATGAGCCACTGTACTTGGCCACCAGCAGATTATAAAGCCCAACTTTGCTGGATGTCTACCTCTACCTCTAGAAAGGAACCGAGAATAGCATCCAAGGTCAGGGGACAGTAAGGAGAGCCTTTCAGATTTTAAGGCCTTGCACAATACAGAATTCAATCAGCCACTAACTGTCTGAGTACCTGCTTGGAGTTTATAATATGGGACATAAGGCTGGTGTAGAGAGGCTCACTAAGGATCACTCAGTGTGCACTTGGAATTCCAGGATAATTAAACGAAAGATTCCAAATTGCAGCCCCAGCTATACACACTTATTGTAATGAAGGTGAACATCTAACCTTTTCTCTGTAATGGCTGAAACCTGATGATGAAATCTGTATTATTAAATAATAGCCTCAGGCTAGCAAATGAACTATGCACTTTGCCATCTTATTATTACAGTTTGCTTGGCTTAAATAAACTTCAATGTAGATATTCATGTTCTTTTTTGGCTTGGAGAAGATAAATGTATGAATTTGTGGTGTAGTAACTTTTCTCATTTTCAAAAAGAATCAAAAAATAACCCCACTGCACCCTTGTCATTTAATAAAAAAAACAAAAAAACGAAAAACAATCCCAAAGTCATTTTGCATACTTCTTTTAAAAACACACTGCTTGATCACATAATCTACACATTGTTACTCTCCTCTCATGGAAATTACAATAGCAATTCTGCGACAGAACACATGAATGTGGGAAAAACAAGGCTATATATATAAATTCTTCTTAGGTGCTCTTGGACATAATCCAAGAACATAGCCCCAGAGCAGGGAGATGTAAGCCTATAAAGCATGGTCACAGAAGATAATTACTGTTAATAATTCATTAAGAACTATTCTTTTCTCTTTCCAGAAACGTATTCACCACTTGAACCATTTTCATCAAGCTTTATAATTGGATGTGGAGAAAGGGCACACATGATTTTATGAGCAATAACAACTAACATTTGTACAGCATTTTACAATTTGCAAAGCAGTTTTCATAAACATAATTCACTCCTTACTGCCACGGTAGTAGTTAGGTGTTATTAAGATAATCTACATTTTCCTAATGAGGAATCTGAGTTGGCAAGATTATAAATGCCGTATGTGGCTATAGGAGTAAACCCAAATAAAATGTCTTGAGTGCACAGAGTCTTGTTTACATAAGGAGTAGTCCAAAATTAGGCAGGAGCTGGTGCTGGTTCATTTACCCATTCTACGATGTCAGCTCCAAAGTCTCAGAAATTCTTTCTTGTCCTCTTGGCTATGGAATAGCTGCATTCCAGGATGAAGGTGGTGGAGGAGGAGGAGGGCAAGGAGCTCAGAAAAAATGAAAGCTTGCCCAGAACTACATGGTAGATCATTTAACAGACTGTCATGCAGTCACTCCTCTGAAAGGTGGCAATGGAAAGGGGATTAGGTAAAACAATCACAATCTCTCCTACATGGTATAATGAAATTTTAATTTCTATTCTCTAACTCCAGAGCTCAACACTCTGTATCTACAACAGACAGCACACCAATGCAAAGGGGGTCTGTCTGTGTGTAGTTTGTACACATGCTTATGTGTTTGCAAATAACTACAAAGTTTATGATATGCGGATGAGATCAGAACTTTGCCATGAGATTGAAAAATATCTAAGTTCCTGTTTAAAACCTTAACAAATGAACCGTTGCTTATACATGAACTTCTTTAATTCTTATTTAAATTCTCCAAGTCTTTGAAGAACCATTTGCCCCCAAGACTTCCAATACAGTAGCCATATAATTATCACTCAAGTAATACATGTCTATCATTCATCTTATAACTATGTTTGAATTCTGCAATCCCATCTGATTGCAGAACATTCCAAGTAAATGGCTCACTATCTTAAATTCATCCTATCTGAAACTATGTCCTATGTTCTCTATAAAACTTTACTTCCAAACCATCTTAAAATCTTCACATGAAGCCACTATTCTCATAAAGCTGAATTAAAAAGTGAAGTCACAGGCCAGGCACATCACTCAAGCCTGTAATCCCAGCCCTTTGGGAGGGTAAGGCAGGTGGATCACTTGAGGTCAGGAGTTTGAGACCAGCCTAGCCAACACGGGGAAACCACAACCCTACTAAAAATACAAATATTAGCTGGGTGTGGTGGTGGGCAACCGTAGTCTCAGATACTTGAGAGGCTGAGGTAGGAGGATTGCTTGAACTTGGAAGGCAGAGGTTTCAGTGAGCTAAGATCATACTACTGCTCTCCAGCCTGAGTGACAGAGAGCGACAGAGGGAGATTTTGTCTCAAAAAAAAAAAAAAAGAAAGAAAGAAAGCGAAGTCTCATTTGTTTAAAATTCAATCAACGTGCTCTGTGGCCAATATACTTATTGATCACAGGCCAGGCATTTTGCTAGGTGCTGTAGACACAATGGGAAGCAGATTTAACATATTATAGATTCATTACGTTTTCCCTATTTGAGTCCTTATTGCATTAAACACATGTATGTTATTGCAAAAGATTTCACCTTCTTTTTTTCCATTCCACATACTAATAATAGAATCAACTTTCTAAAAGATTGTATCTATTATGCTTGTTTCAATTTCAATAAATTACAGTGTTTCTGCAGCACCAACAGCTTTCATTTTTAAGCTGCTATGCCCTCCTGTTTTTATAAAAATTAACTTTTATTTTAAGTTTAGGGGTACATGTGCAGGAGGTGCAAGTTTGCTACATAGGTAAACTTGTCTCGTGGTGTTCCTTGAATAGATTATTTCATCACCCAGGTGTTAAGCCTAGTACCCATTAGTAATTTTTCCTGATCCTCTCCCTCCTCCCACCCCCAACCCTCTCATAGGCCTCGGTGTGTGTTGTTCCCTCTATCTGTCCATGTGTTCTCATCCTTTAGCTCCCACTTACAAGTGAGAACAGCCGGTATTTGGTTTTCTCTTTCTCCACTAGCAAGTGAGGTTTTAGTATCATATACTGTGCTTTGTTCTGCGTGTGTTGTAATGTGACCTCATTACAACGGAAAATTCTCAAGGTGACGGAACATGTCTCAATCTATTGTGTTCATTCATATTATAAGGCTAGCTGGGTGTTCCTTCAGTAACAATCACTTGACTTCAATATTTCTAAGAACAGATGGAAGCACCCCTCCTTCCATCCAGAACCAGAATGAGTATACTCAGACATGCATTAATTTCCAGTCATCAATGATTGTGACCAATCATAAGCTAGCTGTAATAAAGGATCCATGTTTTCAAGTCATTACCTGTGACCCAGGAATGGGGTTACAAGGATGCTTTATTTTTTCCTTCTAAGGATTACTACAGGCAAATGCATTCACATTGCCTAACCAAGTTTCTTTTTAAAAAATCAACTACACATTTGCTTTCTTACGAGCACAGAGATTGACCAAAAACAATCTTTGCTGTGATTGACCAATGACTAAAACTCTAATTCACGTCTCAAGCTGTTAGGCATCAGGCACTATCCTAACTGCTTCCTGTAGGGACATGGGGTTTCTGTGTGTGTGACTGTGTAGGTATAAATTGCTCAACTCCCACAAAAATCTACGAGGGAAATGCTATCATCATCCTCATTTTACAGATGAGCAAACCAAGCACAGAGAGTTTAAATAACTAGCCCAAAGTCAACCAGTTACTAAACAGTAGAGGTGGCATTCTATCCCAGAAGTCTAGACATAGAAACCATGCTTCTATTACCATCACTTCCTGACTCCTGCATATTTCTTTAGAGTGCAGCTGGACTGTGCCCCATACAAGCACACGGCCTTGTCACATGCCATTGTCACATACTGGTAACCCTTCATGAGTACAATGAAAACATTAAAACATGTAATTTTCACACGTGGGGTATCACAGCAGGACTTATCATCAATGGAAGTGATTTAGTGGCCCCTTTCTCATCGGGAGCATGTCAATGTTTTCCCCAGCCAAACACGGTGGCTCATGCCTGTAATCCCAGCACTGAGAGGCCAAGGTGGGCAGATCACTTGCGGTCAGTAGATCTAAACTGGCCTGGCCAACATGGCAAAACCCTCTCTCTATTAAAAATACAAAAATTAGCTGTGCATGGTGGTGCATGCCTGTAACCCCAGCTACTTGGGAGGCTGAGGCATGAGAATTACTTGATCCTGGGAGGCAGAAATCACACCACTGCACTCCAACCTGGGTGAAAGAGCGAGGGTCCATCTCAAAAAATTTATATATTAAAAAAGTGATTTTGCCAATATCAGGGAAGGTATGTCATAGCAAGAAACAGGTTGTATCATTTCATTTCAGTTGAGAGGAACAGAAATATATATATATATATATATATATACACATACACACACACACATACATACATATATATACTGAGCAGTATAAACTTATGGAACTGAATTTTAATCATTTTATATAGTCTGTCACTTAAAGACATAGTAATACTCTTAACAATATATTGTTAAGTAAACAGAGGCTTAAAATTGCATGTATAAGCATTAGCCCACTTTTTGCACAGATCCATGCATAAAAATATATCTTTGAATGTGTTAACACTGCTTAGCTTTTGGTACCAGCGTTTTTGGTATGTTCCTTTGTTTGTTGCTGATATTTTCTACACCAATTATCTACAATTAAAATAGATGAATTTGCCCCAAAACCAACTGATATAGTTTTTATGTTAACCTGAACAGAAAAGCCCAAATTTAATATATATATATATATATATATATTTTTTTTTTTTTTAATTTAACTCAAGAGGCCTAAAAAGCAATGTTTTAAAACATACACTTATAAGATGCTGTATTTTTTAGAGGTCTTGTTTTAAAATTACTTCTTGAACATATTTTTTCAAATACAAAAGGAGACAGAAGGAGCTTGGTAGACGTTGGTTTCAAACCAACCAGCTACATGAAGTCACAACCATGCTTTTTACTTCTTTAGGTACCTAATGATGTACTTACATTCAAATTAAATTCATGGCCATGCTTTATTGTTCCATTCGTAGTTTCAGAGAATAAATTATAGAGATAGTCATGTGAGCAGATACTGACAGAAGGAAAAGAAGGAGGAGGCATGGGATGAGGAGGAAGAGGATGAAGAGAAGTCACTGTGGCCTGCAAAATATATCACTTAGGATGTGTGGAGAAAATTTTACTTTCCACATTAAAATAAAAACCCAAGTTAAAATAATTCTATTTTATATTAGAAATTCCACAGACTTTGTATTAAAGAAGGTTTCTCTTCATGGTGTTTAATTTTGTTTCAAAAATTTGTACAGAGGTCTATATTAAGTTATCTGCTGCTCCGTGGTAATTAACTTATGGTCTTACTGTCCTATGCGATAGAAAGGACCCAGGACTGGAAGATTACTTCAGTGCCTGAAAGAGGCGGCTTTCAAACAAGGAAAACGTCTCTGAAGGGGAGCGTCTATGCACTTCAGAACTGTGCCTGGATTTTGTTATACTTAATGGCCCAGTGACATTGTGTATGTCTCAATATTGTGGTGATACAGTTGATGTCAAAATCCCATTTGGACATGCAGAAATTCATTTCTATGATTTACTCTGAGCCCAAAGTCAGGAATTTGTTTTCTACTGAGGGCTGCTGACACATGGGAGAAAGATGGATTATAGGGCTCAAGGAGATATAGACATTATCGACTCCTAAGAGAAAAGGAGACAAAGAGGGAGAGCCAGGCACAGTGATAGGAAACAGAAAGCAATATTCAGGGGAAGCACCCGTCTTCTGACCTATTCATTCACAGCTCTACATTTTTTGGTACAGCCTTGGCAACAACAGAGTTCTCATTTGAATATTTTCCTCCGTTTGATTTAACAGATTATTTACAGCTTACTGTCTTCATCTTTCTAAAACAGTTGACAAATCTCAATTTCAGTCTGTGATTTTTGTTTATTTAGGTAGCATTTATCATTTTAATTCTAAAAAGAGAAGCCGCATAAGTTAGGCGAATACCTTTTTTATGAAACCTTTTACCAAACAAAGACAATTTTGTTAATTATTTATCACTATTGATGTTTAAACAATACTGGTTATACAATATTGACTTCAAAATTTATTTTGTCTGTTTACTCTGAAATCATGCCATACATATATATGTATATATATACATGATTTTAGAGTAAGCAGACAAAATAATTTGTGAGTATATATATATATATATATATATAAAGTGAATGGGTTGCAGTATATATATACATATATGCATATATATTTACTCCAAAAATGTATATATATATATAAGCATATATATTTACTCTGAAAGTATATGTGTATATATATATATATATATGCAAGTGTTGCAGTATATATATATGCATATATATTTACTCTGAAAGTGTGTGTATATATATAAGCATATATACTCACTCTGAAAGTATATATGTGTATATATATATATACTTTTCTGAAAGTATATATATATATATATATATATGCACACACACACACACACACACACACACACACACATATATATATATACATACACACACATATAGTGAAAGGGTTGCAGGCCAAGAATAAACCACACTAATCCTTTGTATTCAATGGATTGCTGGTATAAGCTGTAACATACTTTTAATAAAATATTCAAATATCTGGAATTTTAATATAATGGTTTTTATTTATAATTTTTTGCTTAAAAAGTCTAAGCCCTCTGTTTCTTGATCTGAGAAATTATGCATCATTCCTAACTTAATTTTGAACTATTTGTGAATTCTCATAAGATAATCTCATTGCAAATGACAAGAAAGGAACTCTTGGGAAAAAGGAAACATGTATACCTAATATGCAAACCCATTGTTCCTATCATGGTAACAAAAGGGGTGTCATTTACCAGTTAGTAGAATATAATTAGTAAAATCCTGGGATTTCTTTACTTCTTAAGTCTTGAAATGTACACTGAGTATTGATGTCATGTATTGCCTCTTTATCCACGTTCTTCCCTCTACTCTTCCTTGCTATGTCTGTATTGTATATCATGATTACTGAAGAAAAAACTTCTTTTTCAAAATCAAGTGTTTGGGTACTAATAACAAATACTCTAGATAATACTTAAAATTCAGAATAATTTCAATAATACCTATCAATAATTTAAAGATATTTTGTAATATATAACGTGTTTTCACAACCTTTCTACCTTATTGTCTCCACTTTGTTAATGGGGACTGCTGAATCTATGAAAATTATACTTACTTACTTTTTTTTTTTTTTTTTTTTGAGATGGAGTCTCACTCTGTCTCCCATGCTGGAGTGCAATGGCATGATCCTGACTCACTGCAACCTCTGCCTCCCAGGTTCAAGCAATTCTCTTGAACCCAAGTGGATTTACCCTCCCGAGTGTTTCTGATTACAGGTGGCTGCCATGTTGCCCAGCTAATTTTTGTATTTTTTAGGAGAGATGTGGTTTCTTCATGTTGGACAGGTTGGTCTTGAATTTCTGACCTCAAGTGAATCATTTGCCTCAGCCTCCCAAAAAGCTGGGATTACAGGCATGAGCCACGGCAACTGGTCTATACTTACCTTCTCTTAAACAAAGATGTAACTTAAAAAAAAAAAAAGCCACAGTAGCCTGCAAATGCTAAGATGTTTGATTTATTCTTCAAGACTCCTTGAAAAATGAAAAATATTCTATGGTATAAGTATCAACAGATTGCACTTCTGAGTGGAACTTCTTCAAATACCACACAGTCTTCTAACATTTAAATAGCATTCATCAATTTATATTAAATAACACTTAAGGCCCAAGTAAAATGAAATTATTAAAATGGTTCTAATTAAGCCCATCTTAACTAATTCATATAATATTAAAACTAATTTAGCTCCCAATTAAAATAGCAATTGTATTCTACAATGATTTCTATTCAAAACAATTTATTTAACTTAATAATAATTTGGAGTAACAGTCATATGCTGTACTTAAAAAGGTATTAAAATAGAGGAACAATTATCACTTTTGAGAGAAAAAAGGAACATGTGTTGATTATATATACCTTTACCCGGAGGAAGTAATTTTCTATTGCTTGATGTGTTTTTTCAGAAATTATTTGTCTTGTTTTTTTTTATGATATACAAAGGATAAATGTAAACTGTCAAAAGAAACAATTCCACAAGACCACTGACTGCCTTTATCCACTTTTCATCATAAACTCCTATTTGCCTCAACTAAATTCAATTTCTCTTGAGTTCACAAATCAGTCTAGATGCTTCATTCTTTATTTGATTCAATGAAGAATGCCTAACTCCTCCATCAGTCCCCATAATTTGTTTGAAAAGGGCTTTGCATAACAAATGAAAATAACTTTATTATTTCTTCAGTAGAGGGAGTATCCAATTTATATAACATAATTAAAGGTCAGGAAATAATTCTCTGCACACTCTCTATAGTGGCTTTCTCAATAGGAGTCTTTAACCTTCAAACACCTTTATAGTAGCAATTTGGACATTTGTCACTTATGGATTTTAAGGCAGCATTCTTTCTCTTAGTAATCATTATGACTTAATCCAAGATCTTTCTTTTCAATGTCACAAACCTATAGGAAGTCTACAGTTTGAAAAAAAAAAAATTTAAATGGAAAAAAGCTTCATAAAATGTAATGTTAAAAGCAATACTCAATATTGGTGTATCAAATGATTTCTCATTTGGAGTGTACCTACAATTGAAAATTCTGAGAAAAAGCTTAATATATGATTAGTACTTTCTATTTGAGACATTTTATAGAAATAAAGGAAGATAACATCGCAATGAATATTTGAGATTATATATGTGATATCAAACAAAAAATAAGCTGAGAACATCCTGTTTGATTTTACTAAAATTTAGCTTCCAAATGAATGAAGGGATTTTTTTAATGGAAAGTCAATGATTCTTATAATTTACATCCAAAAACAATAAATAATAAATGATAATGATGATGTGGAACTGTCAAACAGCAGAGCTCTGACATTCTTTTTCATGCAGTTCCATTTTCTAAACTTTCCAAAATAATAAAATGTACAAATTCAATAGGATGACTGACTACTCTAAGATGCACTAAAATACCCATGGCTGATTAAAGTCAAATTTGCTCTAATCATGTGTCTGCTCTTATCAGAATGAAGTCTAAACAATATGTAGTATATTTTGACCAGAAAACAAGTATGAAAAGCTTCACTACACATTGTGGCAGATGATATTTTCTGAGTGGTAATTCTGATATTTGATGTATGCTCTTTATTCTTTCTAAATAACTTTATTCTGTGCCAGCCATGATATAGCCCTGAAGAAAAAACAAAAAACAAAAAACAAAAAAACTACTTCAAAGCACTAAAATGTGGAAAGAATCTTCAGTGTCAAGTAGAAAACAAAATTGTGTCCATATGCCTTGTAAATAGTTGGTTTTTTTTATTATTATTTCAAATCCACACAAAACAAAGTCTCAATCTTGCTAAACCTGTGAGATGTGCAGGTTGGTGGTCTTTATTTTACATGTGATGCTAATTGACAGCATTTGATTAACTTTCAATATAATTTTTATGTTCAAATGGAATGTAAAGAAGCCATAGGGAGATCACCTATCAAGATTTCTGCTTTTCTTTTCTCACAATTAATTCAGATTTTTTTAAAAAAACCTAATTATCACTTATTACCAGGGAAATGAAGAAAATATTCAGGAAAGAATGTAGGCAAATAATTGCTCTGGCTGCATGCTAAAGAAGATGAATTTTGGGACTTAAACATTCCTGCCTGCCAGCCATAAAGAGAGCAGCAGATCTCCCAGCACAGCACCTGAGCTCTGCTAGGGGACAAACTGCCTCCTCAAGTGGGTCCCTGACCCCTGTGCCTCCTGTCTGGGAGACACCACTTGGCAAGGGTCAACAAGCATCTCAAACAGGAGAGCTCTGGCTGGCATCTGGTAGGTGCCCTCTGGGACAAAGCTTCCAGAGGAAGGAAGAGACAGCAATTTTTGCTGTTCTGCAGCCTCCACTGGTGATACCCAGGCAAACAGGGTCTGGAGTGGACCTCCAGCAAACTTCAGCAGACCTGCAGCAGAGGGTCCTATTAGAAGGAAAACTAAGAAACAGAAAGGAATAGCATCAACATCAACAAGAAGGACATCCACACAGAAACCCCATCCAAAGGACAGCAACCTCAAAGACCAACAATAGATACATCCACAAAGATGAGGAAAAACTACCACAAAAAGGCTGAAAATTCCAAAAACCAGAATGCCTCTTCTCCTCCAGTATCACAACTCCTCGCCAGCAAGGGAAAAAAAACTGGACAGAGAATGAGTTTGATGAATTGACAGAAATAGGTTTCAAAGGTGAGTAATAAACTCTTCCAAGCTAAAAGAGCATGTTCTAACTGAATGCAAGGAAGCTAAGAACCTTGAAAAAACATTAGAGGAATTACTAACTAAATAACCAGTTTAGAGAAGAACATAAATGACCCAATGGAGCTGAAAAACACAACAAAAGAACTTTGTGAAGCATACAGAAGTATCAATAGCCGAATCAATCAAGTGGAAAAAAGGGTATCAGAGACTGAAAATCAGCTTAATGAAATAAAATGTGAAGACAAAATTAGAGAAGAATGAAAAGGAATGAACAAGACCTCCAAGAAATATGAGATTGGGATTATGTGAAAAGACCAAACTTATATTTGATTGGTGACGGGAAAGTGACAGGAAGAATGGAATCAAACTGGAAAACACTCTTCAGGATAGTATCCAGGAGACCGTCCCCAACCTAGCAAGACTGGCCAACATTTCAATTCAGGAAATACAGAGTACACCACAAAGATACTCCTTGATAAGAGCAACCCCAAGGCACATAATCAGTAGATTCACCAAGGTTGAAATGAAGGAAAAAATATTAAGGGCAGCCAGACAGAAAGGTGGAGTTACCCACAAAGAGAAACCCATCAGACTAACAGTGGATCTCTCTGCAGAAACCCTACAAGCCAGAAGAGAGTGGGAGCCAACATTAAACATTCTTAAAAAAAGAATTTTCAACCCAGATTTCATATCTAGCCAAACTAAGCTTCTTAAGTAAAGGAGTAATAAGAGCCTTTACAGACATGCAAATGCTGAGAGTTTTTGTCACCATCAGCTCCAGAAAATCTAGAAGAAATGAATAAATTCCTGGACACATACAGTCTACCAAGACTAAACAAGGAAGAAGTTGAATCCCTGAATAGACCAATAAAAGTTCTGAAATTGAGGCAGTAATTAACAGCCTACCAATCACAAAAAGCCCAGGACCAGAGGGATTCATAGCTGAATTCTACCAGAGGTACAAACAGGAGCTGGTACCATTCCACCTGAAACTATTCCAAACAATAGAAAAAGAGGGACTCCTCTCCCTAACTCATTTTATGAGGCAGAATCATTCTGATAC
>NW_022436979.1:14256481-14302001 GCF_009761245.1 Sapajus apella | reverse complement strand
ACACACACACACACACACACACACACACACACACACACACAGAAAATTTTGGGCCAATATCCCTGATGAACATGGATGCAAAAATTCTCAATAAAGTACTGCAAACTGAATCCAGCTGCACATCAAAAACAATCCAACACAATCAAGTTGGCTTCATTCCTGGGAAGCAAGGCTGGTTCAATATACACAAATCAAGAAACATAATCCATCACATAAACGGAACCAATGACAAAAAACTCCTCATTATCAATAGATGCAGAAAAGGCCTTTAATAAAATTCAACATCCCTTCATGCTAAAAACTCTCAATAAACTAGGTACTGACGGAATGTATCTTAAAATAATAAATATTTATGACAAATCCATGCCAATATCATACTGAATGGGCAAAAATGGAAGCATTCCCTTTGAAAACTGACACAAGACAAGGATGCCCTCTCTCACCACTCCTATTCAACAGAGTATTGAAAGTTTTGGCCAGGACAATCACACAAGAGAGAGAAGTAAAGGCTATTCAAATAGGAAGAGAGTAAGTCAAATTGTGTCTGTTTGCAAATGACATGATTCTATATTTACAAAGCCCAATCCTCTCAGCCCAAAAACTGCTTAAGCTGATAAGTAACTTCAGCAAAGTCTCAGGATACAAAATTCATATGCAAAAATCACAAGCATTTCTATATATCAATAATAGACAAATAGCCAAATCATCAGTGAACTCCCATTAACAATTGCTACAAATAGAATAAAATATCTAGGTATGCAACTTACAAGGAGTGTGAAAGATCTCTTCAAGGATAGCTACAAACTACTGCTCAAGGAAATAAGAGAGGACACAAATGAAAAAACATTCCATGTACATGGATAGGAAGAATCAATATGAAAATGGCCATACTGCCCAAAGTAATTTATAGATTTAATGCTATCCCTATCAAGCTACTATTGACTTTATTTATAGAATTAGAAAAAAACTACTATCAATTTCATATGGAACCAAAAAGAGCCTGTATAGCTAAGACAATAATAAGCAAAAGGAACAAAACGGGAGGCATCATACTATCTGATTTCAAACTATACTACAAGGCTACAGTAACCAAAACAGCATGGTACTAGTACCAAAACAGATATATAGACCAATGGAATAGAACAGAGACTTCAGAAAGAACACCACACATCTACAATCATCTGATCTTTGACAAACCCGACAAAAACAAGCAATGGAGAAAGGATTCCCTATTTCATAAATGGTGTTGGGAAAACTGGCTAGCCACATGCAGAAAACTTACAACTGAACCCCTTCCTTACACCTTTTACAAAAATTAAGTCAAGATAGATTAAAGCTTAAACATAAGACCTAAAACAATAAAAACCTTAGAAGAAAACCTAGGTAATAGCATTCAGGACCTAGGCATTGGCAAAGACTTCATGACTAAAACACCAAAAGTAATTGCAACAAAAGCCAAATTGACATATAGGATCTAATTAAACTAAACAGTTTCTGCTCAGCAAAATAAAGAATTATCAGCCAGGCATGGTGGCTCATGCCTGTAATCTCAGCATTTTGGGAGGTTGAGGTGGGCTGATCATGAGGTCAGGATATGAAGACCATCATGGTCAACATAGTGAGACTCTGTCTCTACTGAAAATACAAAAAAATTAGCTGGGTGTGGTGTTGCCTGTCTGTAGTCCCAGCTACGTGGGAGGCTGAGACAGGAGAATTGCTTGAACCTGGGAGGCGGAAGGTGCAGTGAGCTGAGATTGTGCCACTGCACTCCAGCCTGACAACAGAGTGAGAGTCTGTCTCAAAATAAAAAAAATAAAAAGAAAGAAAGAAACTATCATTAGAGTGAACAGGCAACCTACAGAATGGGAGAAAATATTTGCAATCTATCCAACTGACAAAGGGCTAATATCTAATATCCAGAATCTACAAAAAACTTAAATAAATTTGTAAGAAAAAACAACCTCATCAAAAAGTGGTGAAGAATATGAACAGAGACTTTTCAAAGGAAGACATTTATGCAGCCAACAAACATGAAAAAAAGCTCATCATCACTGGTCATTACAGAAATGCAAATCAAAACCACAATGAGATACCATCTCATGCCAGTTAGAATGGCCATCATTAAAAAGTCAGGAAACACCATATGCTGGAGAGGATGTGGAGGAATAGGAACTTTTACACTGTTGGTGAGGGTATAAATTAGTTCAACCATTGGGGAAGACAGTGTGATGATTCCTTAAGGATCTAGAACCAGAAATACCATTTGACCCAGCAATCCCGTTACTGGGTATATGCCCAAAAGATCATAAATCATTTTACTCTAAATACATCCACACATAGGTTTATTGTGGCACTGTTCACAATAGCAAAGACTTGGAACCAACCCAAATGCCCATCAATGATAGACTGGATAAAGAAAATGTGGCACATATATGCCATGGAATGCTATGCAGCCATAAAAAAGGATTTCATTTACTTTGCAGCAACATGGATGAAGCTGAAACCCATCATTCTCAGCAAAGTAATACAGCAACAGAAAACCAAACACTGCATGTTCTCACTCATAATTGGGAGTTGAACAATGAGAACACATAGACACAGGGAGGGGGACATCACACACCAGGGCCTGTTGGAGGATGGGGGGGCGGTTTAGGGGAGGGATAGCATTAAGAGAAATACCTAATGTAGATGATGAGTTGATGGGTGCAGCAAATCACCATGGCACATGTGTACCTATGTAACAGACCTGCACGTTCTGCACATGTATCCCAGGACTTAAAGTATAATAATAATTAAAAAAAAAAAAAAAAAAGAAATCCAAATCCCAAGGTAATAAATGCTATTAAAGATGGGGCCTTTGGGAAGCGATTAAGTCACAAAGATAGAACCTTGAATAATGTGATTAGTGTACTTTTAAAAGAGACCCCATAGCACTTATTTTTTCTTTCACCATGGGAAGATACTGCAAGAAGGTGGCATGCATGAACCCGAAAGTGAGTCCTAGACACCACATCTGTTGATGCCTTAATCTTACACAGCTCAGCCTTGTGAGAGAAATAAATTCCTGTTGTTTATATGCAAAAAAAGATGAATTTCATATGTGTATGTCACTCTAAAAGAAACAGAAATTCTTGAGGGGATTCAAACAAAAATATATTTTTTACAATAATTTACTAGACATTCCTGTTAAATATATCTAAGTTCCTAATATTTTTGAACATTATAACTTCTATTTTATACTTCATTTGACTCATACATGCTTAATTTAAGAGAAAACCTCATAAGAGTTTTAAAACTTGAACCCTAGATGGTGTAAGCTATAATATATGTTCTACATTGCATCAATTTTCTGACCATTTTAGAATACCTGAGTTCATATGAAATTGTGCTTTAGGTTAGAATTATCCCAATGGTTTTTCTTAAATCCTCACTATTCATATAAAAACCTGACCGTGGTTACATAATCTGAAGATTGTTACAAATAATATCTAAAAAACAGCATGCCATATTTGGAAAGTTAAAAGTTAGGAAATATTACTTTTGTGTTTCCATAATCATAAAAGTTCCTTTCCCTACCTCTTTCTTGCGCTGTTTGGCTACAGGGTCAATATTATCATCACAGCAATACAGGACAGTTGGCCAAACACAACAATCCAGTGATATTATTAGCTGGTAACAATTACAGCCTGGTTTATGGCACAGTGTAAGATGAAAAGAAAAAAAGTATTTGCTCTTGGACGAACCTGTGAGCCAGCCACGGAAAAAAGGAAGAAAGGACCCTATTGGCAAACTATCTGTGTCCTGAGCTGCTCTCTTTTCTCTGTTCGGATATGAATGGGAGTAAGTCCCACAGTTGAATATTTTCATAGATTGGTACACAGAAGAAACAAGGAGAGCATTGAGGGCATAAGGCAAGCCCCATCTGGCCCGTCAGTGCAACCTCACATCATGGCCAGCTCTCCTGGGTCTATGATTTTCTCCTTAGAAAATAATAAGGGCAAATAAAACAGAAGTGTAGTTTCAGGTGCCTGCTATCAAGTGATTTGAGATTTGTTTGGCTATTACTTGTGTCTGAAGGAGCAAATGGCAGTGGATAAGATAGGTACACATCAATGTTTTGAGCACCGTGTGACTGTAATATTGAAACTTAATTCAAAAAAGAAGAGAACAAAATAAATCCAGATGCTGTTGTTGGCACAGTAACACCTGGAAACTATTCAAATCTGTATGAGTACATCAATTTTTGAAGGTCCATTTTCAGCTTTATAAACTCTAGATGGTGTGTGTCTACGATTTCTTCCATTCCTATCTCATACTCATAAAAAGGAAGATCAGTTATGAAAAAATAACTTAAAATGTGTAAAGTGCTTTTAGCACTCAAGTGCTGAAAGAGTTTTCAAATCTATACCAGATCCCACCCCCATTCCCAATTGACTTTTGATGATAAATAAACTGTTACAATGTTTAGCTAATAAATTTTCAAGTGTCATTAATTTATGGTAGGCTATAGAAAAAAAGTAACCATTCAAAGCCATCCACTCTAAAACAAATGATGACACCAATTTGTGCTAATTCTTTGAATTTCTTTGTAAGGAGAGCAACAGGGAATGCATGAAGAATACATTTGGGTGATTTATTAATCCAGGTGATTACTTTCAAAAGAAGCAAAGTCAGCCAAAAAAAATGTTTGGTACTCCTAATATATATTGAAGTGAGAAAGCAAAAGTAAACTAATTTAAGGAAAACAGAATGTGTATGTATCTGAGCTCTGTGAGCAGCACCTAGATATATAACAATTTATAATATATTTTACACATATGTTCAGGGCCCTTTTCCTCACTACTTGAAATAATCAAGTGTTTGCAGTAATCATAATTTAACTAATAATTTAAAAGTTTTAAAATAATTAAAAATACACATTTATATCAGAAATTACAGATTTGCTAAAGTGGTTCTAAAATCTTGTTTATATTTACTATAGTTGTATTTGATGGGGTTAAAATCCACATAAAAATCTTGTTTCTAATAAAAATTCCTATGACTTGGAGTTTGAAATCTAGTCTTACTTTTATTTTTATTTAACTTTTATTCTACTATTTCATTTTCTGGAGTTATTTTATTTCCCTTCCAGTTTCATTTTCTTCACTGTTATACTATGCCATCACTGACCAAACATTTGTAACTAGAAAAATTGTACTCACTACATATGAGGGCATTTTCACACTAAAGTGTAGTATTCACCAACAAAGAAATTGTATAGAACCTTTCTGTGAAGATGAAATCTTCAGAGGCCTTAGACTGTCACTTTTATGGAATCAGACAGTGCAGATGGTTGGCAAAGTTCTCATGAAACCTGGGTAGGAAACACCCTAAGCAACTGCACTTTGCAAATAACACACATAAGTGGAAACAAAACAGCTCTATTATTTCAATTTTTGAATTCTTACTGATTATTTAGCAACATCAATCAATGTTATAAATAACAAAATGATATCATATTATTTGAGTCAAGCAAAACACTACAACTATATATCACTTTGAATTTTTAAAGTAATCATAGACTATTGTTTTAATTTCCAGAAATTGCATAAGTTCTTTAACGACTACAATATGCTTTATATATTCTCTAGAAACAATGATGCTCAAATGGAATTCATTAAACTACTTGTATATAAAGCCTGTAACATCACAATTTTATTTTAACAAATATGTCAATCTTAAGTTAAAAATACTTGATTTAGTATCTGTCTTCACCAAACACTTATCTCTATGGCCTTCTAATAATAGGATAGATTATTTTTCCTGAATTATATGACATTTTAAATTTTATCATTAACTGAATGGCATATATGATATTATTCTGAATTTTACAGCTAAAGTTAAGGAATCTTGCCCCCAAATTGGTGTAGATTATTCATTCACAGAGGAGTTATTTGTTTTCATACAGGTCAAATAGATGGGGACTCTGACCATTTTATATGATAGTTCTTAAAAGTACATTCAAATGGTTGTCTAGAGTTGGTATACAGCTCCAGAGAATCCATTTGCTGTTCAGTACTATTCTAATATTTCTAGTTAACATGCAACTTATTTATTCTATCAATATAACACATTGAATTTATTTATTCAGAAGAACTGAATTATATCTTATAATTCAAACTTTTTCAGCAACAACCCTTGTAAGCTTTAAATATCTTAGAGAAATAAATTTTCCCTTAAAACATATATATCAAAACTGAACTTTAGTACTGCTCTATTTTTATTTTATTCTGTGTATGCTAAGCTAAGCACAGAGCTTTTCCTTTTATTTTATTTTCTTTTTTTTACTGAGACAGGGTCTGACTACAGCCATGGAGGCTGAAGTGCAGGCTGGAGTGCAATGCAGCAATCATGGCTCCTGCAGTCTCCACCTGTCAGGCTCACGGGATCCTCCCACCTCAGCCTCCTAAGCAGCTAGACTGGGACATATCACCACTCCAGCTAAGTTTTAAAAAATTTTTTTGGAGAGACAAAATTTAATTTTGAGTCTCCCTATGTTATCCAGGCTGGACTCGAACTCCTGGCCTCAAGCAATCCTCCTGTCTTGGCCTCTTGAGTAGATGAAATGACAAGCACATGCTACCACACACAGCTAGTTATTATTATTATTATTTTTATTTTTTATATCCTCCTGTCTCAGCTTCTGGAAGTGCCAATATGACAGGTGTGAGCTACCACCGAACTGGCCTTTTTAAAAAAGTGTGAATTAGAAAATCAGGAAACAAACAAAAATTACCTGAAAAAAAAGACACTCTGAAATTTATCAGAATGTATAATTTTCTAAATTTGCTCTTACTCAGGACTGGAAATAACTGTGTGCAAAATCAACAAGTGGCAGAGAAATCCGACAGAAGGACCAATAGGTAGGCAGAGTTAAAGTTTTACCCAAAACACCTTTTTATTTTAGTCACCTGTAGCTGTTACTGCTTGGTTTTTCAGGGATCCCATCCGTGGAGGGCACTGTCTTCTTCCACAGAGAGGTCTAAATGCATCTGTAGGAGAGCAGGACGCCTAGCAAGAAAAGCCTTACTGTGTGGTGGCTCACGCCCGTAACCCCTCTAGCCCTTTGGGAGGCTAAGGTAGGTGGATCACCTGAGGTCAGGAGTCGGAGACCAGCCTGGCCAACATGGCGAACCCTTAAAAATAAAAAATACAAAAATACAAAAAAAATATTAAAAATACATTAGCTGGGCATGGTGGTGGGCACCTACAACTCCAGCTACTCAGAAGGTTGAGGCAAGAGAATCACTTGAACCTGGGAGGGAGAGGTTGCAATGAGCCAAGATCCTGCCTCTGCACTCCAGGCTGGGTGTCAGAGCAAGACTCTGGCTCCAAAAAAAAAAAAAAAGAAAGAAAAAGAAAAGCCTTATGGGAGAGTCAGGCAGAACTGGGAATTTTACCACAGAATGATTGCTAGTGAGGCCCTCTCTTCCTAGAACTGATTTTGAGGTAACCTGGAGCTTCTATACCAACAATGGTGTCCCCTCATTAGAAAATCCTTATTCCTGGGATGTTGTCTCTGTTCAAATCATTTCTGGGGCTCCCCTTTGGGAACTGGCATCAGAGTCAATTTAGAACCCACATAAGAAAAGTCAGTCTCATTGTGTAAGGTCAAGCCTCATACACCAAAGAAACTGTAACCTCTTGGGTTCCGTCAACTTGAACGGTAAATGATATCACACCGTTCTGAATCTCTTTGGCCCTGTTTATGCTGGTTAGAATTTGAACATGTACAACAATGATTAGTGGTCAGGTAAGCAAAAATATTTTTTTTCAACTTATTTCACAACTGCTTAAGTGTCTTCAAATTAAAAATGTGACTCTTGCAACATTTTAAACCCATGGGTTTATATTTTATAATTCTATACATAGTCTTAGCCATGCTCTAAAAACCATAAGCATTATTTTCAATTTTAAATAATATAAATTATTACATTATGCAAGCATCTTCCCTATAATAGTCTGATGTGAAAATTAGCAATAATTATATGCAACTCCATAATCTCACCAAATGGTGGCACATATACCATGTTTTCTGTAGACTGAGACTTGTGATTTTCACTCCCAGTACGACTTGGCAGACTTGGCATTAGCTGCTTGAGTGTTATATTATTCCCTTGCATTGTATAAAATTATTTGAACTCCTCTAAAGTGTTCAACATCAAATTTTATGCTTTATTTTAATCATCAATAACTAGTTATCATCTTTATTTGCATTTTGTAACAAATTTTGAATTTTCTACAAAAGGATCTGCTCAATATTAGCAAGGACACAATGACAGTCTTCTGGCAGGGTAATGAACTTGAAAAATTAGCTTTTATTCTCTATTGCAATGATATTATGTATCTCTTAATTTATTCAACAATCATTTATTCATGAAATATTTATTGAGCACTTGCAATTTGTCAGCAGCATGCTAGGCATTTGCAATAAAACTGTAAACAAGACAGACAGCCACCCACTGCACAGACCTACAGGAAAAGCAGGCTGGGCAAGTAACATTAACTTCAAAAATGCAAAAATCTATAGAAGAATAAAATATAGGGGCATATCCTAGTTGGGCTTTGAAAGGCATGAGGAAAAGCTTGTTGCCTTCAGCAGTCATCTCTTACCTGTGACCTGGATTACGGCACCTGCCTTTGGAAAAATGTTCAGTGTCACCTCAGCAATGGGATATTTCTTAACAGGATGTTATTTACACGTCTTCTCCCAGTTTATTTGCTGTTTTATTTTTGGCCAAGTTACAAATGAAATTATATAGCTTGACAGCATCTCATAATCACTCTATCAATCCTTTTTAGTGGTCTGGTACTTTATCATATTTTCATATATAAGATTTATACCAGGGGTACAGGTTATCAACTCCACTTTACAGAGGAGACAACATGGACTTAGAAAGCTTGTTACTTGCTTAATATCAAAAACCTCAAAAAATGCTGACATTATCACTATTTCACCTGCATTCTAATTTCTGTCACCTGATTTTCTTACTAATAATTTTGGATAAACTGGCATGGGATTCATTGTGCAATGAAGTAGCTTAAAAAAATTCATTAAACTATACTCAACATGTACTGGATGAAGCATAGGCTAAAGATAATAGTAGGTTTTCAAGTCCCAGATTTGGCTTTGGACAAGTTATTGAAGTTAATGATTGATTTCAGTACCATCATTTGTATTTTACATACTCTATTTTAGACCCAATTCTCTCAATATTTCATAATGTTGGATTGGTTGGAATATTGAGGGCAAATAACTGCAGAGATATAAAATACACAGCTGGTACTTCACAAATGGTAACTAAACAATTCCATAATGTCACCACGGGTCCCTTCTGCTCCTTGCTCAGAACATTGTTTCTTCAAAGCTGCAAATCACTTTGAAGCAAAACTTCCTTTGTTTATGGAACAACCGTCTGACTGCCTCCTTTAGCTATGTAGATGTGAAGTGACTGTGAAGCAATTATAATCTTTTTTTCTTTTTTCTTTTGGGTCCTACCCACGCCAGGAACCCAACTGTATAGACAGATGAGGTTGTTTGTGGTTGCACATTCTTTTCTCTCTGGAAGTTTTGCTTTTGTCTTAAAGAAGAAGCTGGAGTTAAATTTGCCTGGGCATCAGTCTTCAGGGAGGAAAGCATCATAAACCAACCCCTGTCTCTTTGAATTCAAAATGCTTAAGCCTTGTTTCCTCCATTGGTCTTGACAGGAGAGAACTGTTAGTAAGACAAGCAGAGTTTATGAGAATATAAAAGAAAAGAAAAAGATAGAAAGAAGGATCTCAGATTTCCCAGACCAGTGACCAGTGACCACGGATCATTATGCAGACAGAAAATGTGTCTGAAGAGAACCACTTCTAGAAACATCATGTACCCCCTCTAGCAATGCCTTTGTCACTCTGGGTGTGCCACAGGGAGGTAGATTTGAATGTGTTTCTGTGAAAGCTGTGTCACTGGTCCTGCAAGATTGGCACTCCAGGCTCAGTGCCATGGTATCAGGTGACTGTTTGAGACCCCCAAGGCGGGTGCTGTCAGCAGATTCACTCAGCAGTACATATTTTCCAAATGATGAAAAATAGGACTGACCCTTTGAACTGGACATGCACTTTGGAAATTTGGGTGGACACGAGAACCTTAGGAAAGGAAAGTCAGTTTGGTGGCTTGAAGAATTGATGGGCTAAGCATGATTGTGTCAGAGGCATTTGAACCACAGCAACTCCATCTTGAATAGGGGCTGGGTAAAATGATCCTGAGACCTACTGGGCTGCATTTCCAGATGGTCAAGGCGTTCCAAGTCACAGGATGATATAGGAGGTCGGCACAAGATACAGGTCATGGAGACCTTGCTGATAAAACAAGTTGCAGTAAAGGAGCTGGCCAAAACCCACCAAAACCAAGATGGCAATGAGAGTGACCTCTGGTTGTCCTCATTGCTGTACTCCCACCAGTGCCATGACTGTTTACAAATGCCATGGCAAAATCAGGGTGTTACCCTATATGCTCTAAAAAAAGAAGACATGAATAACCCACACCTTGTTTAGCATGTCGTCAAAAAATAATCATAAATATGGGCAACCAGAAGCCCTTGGGGCTGCTCTGTCTAGGGAGTAGCCATTCTTTTATTCCTTTACTTTCCTAATAAACTTGCTTTCACTTTACTCTATGGACTTACCCTGAATTATTTATCGCATGAGATTCACGAACCTTCTCTTGGGGTCTGGATTGGGACCCCTTTCCAGTAACAATTGTGTTTTAACTAAGATAAAAAAGTTGTCTAATATTACCTGTTGGCTATCATTTCAAGTATTGGTTTTCCATCAATACTTTTACTGTTTTATATCCATTTATAAACAACAAAACCAAGAAAGTTACATTTCAATAGGAAAAATATTTTTTGATGATTTTAAATTATCAAAAATACTTTAAGAATATTTTCAGTGCTTATAGGGCATTGATAATCCTCACTGCTTAACCTGCCTTGAGAACATCTTCCTTAGGAGACATCTGAGCAAGTTTCAAGTACAGATATATTTCATAGAACATGGAGGTAAATACAGATTTGTACATTAGGGATGGAAATCATTTTTTAAAATTCAGTTATACTGGGAATGTAAGTGGTATTGTCATTCATTTTCCATATAAGACCAAGTGGAGTTTTTCTCTGAGCATATAAAACTATCTGTTATTGTCTATGGTGTACTATAAATAAGAAAGCCTAAGCACATTTAAAAAAAAATCCTCAAGTATTTATTCTCCCAACACTCCTAATTATCCACACTGTATTCAAGTTATCAGCATAAAAAAAAAGATTGTGAAGGCTTTTACCTGGGTGTATATCTAGGTCAAATGACTCACACTTATGTCCAGAAATTTGCAGAAGCCAGTAGGCATTTCATTTTTCTCATATTAAATTGGTGTGTTCAGAAGGAAACAATGAAATGTCATGCCTACCAGAGGGACTGATCTTGAAGTCTGCGGAGCAATTCCAGAACACACCAAGTTAATGGAGCTTCTTCCAAGGCCTTCTAGTTATCTTCACAGCTCTCTGAATGCCTTTACCCTCTTTCTGATCATCATTACTAAGGCAAGCTCTCCATCTTCCTTTTTCTTTCTACTCTGGTGTTTTCAGGGAGTAATAGTAATTACTCCACCTGTACCCTGATGTTAGCAAAAGGGTCTGTTGGGACCAGCAATTCTCTCCACACTTTGAGTGAATTTAAATGTTGTACATTTTTGACAGCCACTGGTGGCTTGTCTAAGTTACCAAAGCCTTTTAACGATGAATCAACAAGGGGTGGCAGGAAAAGCCTGGGACCCAACACAGGTGGGAGCATCCCCAAAGGAGTAGCTTGTGCCTCATTAAGTGGTGATGGTTGTGGGGAGGGAGAGCCCTGTTGGAGAAGGGACAACACTGAGTTCACACAAGGGCTCCTGCACAGGACATTTCTCTGCCAGCGATACACAGTCCACAAGCCTGGGACAAAGAATTGCTGAGTCAGAACATATTCCCATCATATCCCTTTTTACTACCATAATAGCAATTTACCATCACCTAGTTCTTTTGTAGCATTGGCATATTCAAGGTCTCACAGCCACTGTATTTCTCATGACTTCCCTCGGTTCTGTCATTTTGCCTTTTCTAAGATAAAAATTGGTTTCAAGTTCACTATGTTAACCATTTTAGATCTTGGGCACATCTTCGTCCTTGATTTAAACTATCCTTAGAAAAGCCTCATATATCTGATTTATTTCTTTATATTACTAATAAATAAGTTAAATAAAGCTAGAATCACTGCCCTTTTTTTTTGCACCCACCATTGGGCAATTTTTATGCAACTGAAATAGTGCTTATTTCTACCTCACTGGCAGAGCACTTCATGACTCAGGTCTTAGGAAAGTACCTAAGGTATTAAAATCCAGAAAAATTACACCAAGGACTGCAAAAATAGAATCTTTTCTAATACAGCTTGAAAATGGCAAAGAAATATAGAGTTTGAAGGTAGCCTTAGTTCTGTCTCTTGACAAATTTTGGTAAGCTCAGTGCTACACCACGGAGAGCATTTTTCCTGAGAAGCTCTGCTGTCTCTGTCTCTAAATCATTCCGTATGTCAAGATAAGCTTATCTATACATCACAAAACCACTCTGAAATATAGCTTACTCAGGGGAAAAAGTGCTATCTTAATGTATTATGTGATAATTAATCACACACAGTTCAGGAAGATAAAGATTCTTTTGCAAAACAAGAATAATAAAGGGGTTAAGATCCAATAATAAATTGGTACTCTGAAGGAGTTTAGAGTCTTTATTTCTCCGATGTTTCTTAATCTAGAAGCCTAGAGAATACTTTTGTAATCACTAAAGGAATTTCATTCTTCCTACTAGAGCTGTTTCTCCTGGCAAAACAATTAGGTGATTAAAGAGGTTTACACAGTGCATCACTGTGGTCTACTAAGGATTTGTACTTGACATTACCAGCAAATGAAATTCACAGGGGAAAATCTGACTCATATGGGCTTTTATATAAAGGCAAAAGAATTAGTCAATCAGTGTGGAGGAGGGGTAAAGGGAGAGAGCTAGTTGTACCAGATGTTGAGAAGCAAATTATCCGGTCGAATATATAGATATAGATATATTCCAATGGTTGATTTCAAACACATATCCTATTATCAAAAAAAAAAAAAAAAAAAAAAAGAAAAGAAAAGAAAAGGGCTTTAATCTGCTTTCCACCAGTTCTTCTAACCTCCTGGGGACTAGCCGGAGAAACAATCACTGTAGAAAAATATAAAACTTACAACTCCAAACTTTTCAGGATAAGGACATATACTGAACACAACGAGGGTTTGATTAATATGTGATAGTCTTAAAATTGTGCAGACACTAATACATACTAGCTTTCCAAGACTTAACAGTTGCTTCCTTATCATTAATATCATGATTTCCTTTTATAGAATGCAAATAAAACATACTGGCTGAATGTAAATGTAGATCCACATTCCCAACCTGTAATCTTCATCTCAACTCTTGCAGACATTGTTCCAAAATATTTCATCATACTCTTATATTATTGCTGGTAACTATAATAATCACGTTCATGTTTTCTTTTATACTATAAAGCCCTGGAGGGAGAGGTATATGTAAGCAGCAGCACAGTTTCTTTTAGATACTAGGCACTTGAGTGTGTTGAGAAAAAAAAAATGTTGAATGGCCTGATGATGTTTAATCAAAAGAGCAAAAATTGACTTTTCAGTTATGCAAAGCAAGATTTCATTTAGCTGTCATTGTCAATAGATTGAAATCTATCCCTTAATTCTTTCTACCTTGCCTTATTTCTAAAAGTTTCACTTGGTAAACGGTTGTAATCCAACATGTACTTCCTACAATATGCATTCTAAATTGTAAAGACCCATTTGAGTTTTGTTTCTCAGCACGTAGCTTATTATCCAGTATACATCACTTATGTTCATGGTTAATTTCAACCTGCAACCTCATAAAATGGTATCAGGCATGTCACATATTAATATGTTGAAAAGTGAAAAAGTTCTTAGTGCCTTAACTAGTAACAAGTTAAAAGAGGCTACTAGCTGTTTAACACATTAACTAAACCAGCTTCCCGTGTCATATTGATCCCGTGCCAGCTGCAGTAGAGTCAGGCATGAGAAGTTAATGTTGTAAAAGCTGCCCTTGCAAGTTCCAGGACCATCGCGGATGGTACTGCAACTGCGGAAACTTCTTAGAGTAGAAGCAGGGCTCATGGGGTCCGGCATTGTCGAGCCCCTCCCGCAGTGCCTCAGATCTCTTGGTCTGATCCGGGAACAAGAAACACGTGGGTCCAGCCAGGAGCAGAGAGCCATTCAAATGAGTCAGCTGGTGTGTGGAAGATCAGTGCTTGCATCTTTGAATTTTGCTCTGCCCACCTGCCTCCTGCAGAAAGCAGAGATCAGAGGCTCCGCAGGATCAGTGAAGAGCATCTCACACTGCGAGAAACTCAGTCTCGGGGAGGTCCCGTGGAGGGGTACCCGCTTAAAAAAGGCAGATGCTCCGGAGGAGGGAAAGCAAAAGTGTGGGGTGTTGACTTTGCTTCGTTGTTTAAAGAGGAATTTGGTAATATAAACATAGTTTGGAAAGTTAATAAATTAACCTAGTATTATTAGTTTTATTTATTTTAGAGACAAGGTGTCTCTCAGTCACCCAGGCTGGAGTGCAGTGGCAGGATCATAGGTCCCTGCAGCCTCCATCTCCTGGGCTCAAGTGATCCTCCCATCTCAGCCTCCTGAGTAGCTGGGACGACAGGTGGGCCACAGTGCATGGCTATGTATATGTATGTACATGGGTTTCTCTACATTGCCCAGACTGGTCTCAAACTGCTGGCCTCAAGCGATCCTCCTGTCTCAGCCTCCCAGAGTGCTGGGATTACAAGTGTGAGCTGTTGTCCTTTGCCTGGCCCTCTATTATTGAGAAAGTATCTAGGAGGGTCATTTGGTTGAAACCATGTGACTGTGGGTTCAAATCCCAGCTCTGTTACTTGTGGGCTGTGTGGTCCACCCAAGTCACCTCTCCACACTACAGTTTCTTCATCGGCAGAATGAATATCATGATAGTGTCTGCCTCATAGAGCTGTTGTGACTGTTAAGTCAAAATTTCTAAATTGCATGTAACAATTCATATATTATCATCACTACCAACATCATTTTTTAGGAGCAAATGTAAAAGGAAGTAAATGACAATGATAAATTACAGAAGTAAAACTTCACAGATAAATGAGTTTGAGGTGTAGCAAATATTTCCAGGCTCCTAACATGTTAGAAATCACTCAACAGGATTCTCACGGGTTTTACTGAAATGACTTTTGGACCTTCATCAAGGGAATTGACAACAATTCCTAACACTGTGCATTGTCCCCCCACTATAGAGTAGAAAGTGCTCATCTGACAGGGCTGGAAGAACAAGCTGGGGCATTGTTTCAAAAAGGATTTCATTACATAAAAGGTTGAATCAAAAAGAAACATACTATGTACTTCTCTTTAAAGAGACTTTTAAATTACCAAAGATTCCAAGCATTTATAAAGGTAGAAAGAATAGTAATGAACCCTGAACTCTGTGTACCCATCACCCAACATGAATAATAATCACTCATGGCCAGTGCTGTTTTCCTTCATTTATATCTATCCTTGTCTCTTTTCCACAAAATTACTTGCAGTGCACATTCCTAAATGAAAGACTTTAAAAAATATAAACACATTACCATTAAAACACTTACAATTAATTGTTACTTAACACTACCAATTGTGGACATTTACAAAATACATATGTAAAATATATTTACATATATATTTTGTACAATTGTAATTTTTGTTTTTTAAATTTTATTTAATATTTTTATTCTTTCTTTTCAGTTATGGCTTACAACACACATACTTTATGCATGTGTGTATCCAAATACAAAGAAATATATATTTTTAATTTTATGTTATATAAATGTTCTGAGTAATTACACATTTATTAGTAGCACATGTACAAATAGTGTTTTACCCATACCAAACTGTGATCATTTTTTTTTTACATTTTAGATTCATGGGTGCACGTGCAGATTTGCTACATAAGTATATACCATGATGCTGAGGTTTGGGATTCTAAGGATCCTCTCACCCAAATAGTGAACATAGTACCTGATAGGTAGCTTTCCAGCTATTCCTACTCTCCCTCCCGCACCCCCCTAGAGTCTCCACTGCCTACTGTTTCCATCTTTATATCCATGTGCAGCTGATTTTAGCTGCCACTTATATGTGGTATTTGGTAAGACACTCTTTTTTAATGGGAGAAGTGGGGTGCCTTCTTACCCTCTGCTTGCCAATCCTTTACACTTTAGGTGGCAACTTATTCAGCTCCTGATATTTTCAAATATACTGAGGTTGTTAGTATAAAATATATAATATAAAATATTTGACCTCCTTGGAAGAAACAGAGTGTGCAGGTCTAAAGGACAGAGGATAAAACAAAGAAACAAAAAACAGCACAGCCTAAGTATGGGACAGAGAAAACAAGGCAAGGAAAAGAAGAAGTATAGGGTTCTGGCAGAGATGGGCAGTGCACAGAGGTCAGGCAATGGGCTGGCAAGGGTACCACTGCCCGACAACCTAAGCAACAGAAGTAAGCCTGGTTTTGAGAGAAATGACCCCGTGTTTGACTGGGAAACAATTCATAAGAATTTTCTGGGCAAGGAGACAGGTGGTGTTATTGTCATTCTGTGAAGAATGTGACAAAAAGTAATGGTATGTCATCACCAAATGCAAAATTACTTTTTTTTTTTTTTTTGAGATGGAGTCTTGCTCTGTCACCCAGGCTGGAGTGCAATGGCATGATGTCGATGCACTGCAACCTCTGCCTCCCGGGTTCAAGAGATTCTCCTGCCTCAGCCTCCTGAGTAGCTAGGATTATAGGTGCACACCCCCATGCTGGGGTAATTTTTGTATTTTTGCTAGAGACATAGATACTGGGTTTTACCATGTTGGTCAGCCTGGTTTCGAACTCCTGACCTTGTGATTCACCCACGTAGGCCTTCCAAAGTGTTAGGATTACAGGCGTGAGCCACTGAGCCCGGCCATAATTTTTTTTTTTTTATCAGAGGATTTACACAGGAATAAAACAGCATTGCATTATATGCAGAATGAAGATGAACAAAGTTATTAGTATGCATACCATACACAAATGTGTATAAACATTTACACATATATAGAATTAAACAGGCTTGATTTCAAATCCTTGCTTCCTTAATTGCTATATAATTGAGAAGTGATTTTCCCTCATTGAGCCACAGTTTCCTCAACTAAAAAATGGGAATAATAACAAGTCTATAAGGTTACTGTGAGACTTCAGTGAGATAAAAACATGCTAAGTACTTAGTTCGCTGCCTGGTCCAGCTACTAGTAAAAGCCACATATTTGTCACAAAGCAGCAACAATATCAGAAGCAGAGGTGGTCATGGTAGTAGTACTATTGATATTTCTCTTCCTTCTAGGCAGCTTTTCTTTGCCTGGATACCACTTCAGAACTGGGAAACACAGGGAGAGGGCAAGGAAATGGATAGTAGAAGTAGCCAGTGATTGCAAGAAGTTGACTGGACTTGGGGCAACCGCTTAGAATGAGGAAAGTTGTGAGTATTGACCTTCAGCTGGTGCTTAATCTCATGTCTTTAGGGTAAAAAAGAAAAACTAAAATAATACTAAACTTAAAAAACGAAAAGAATTCCCCAAAAATTAGGTTTGGTGGAAAGTGAAGATAAACTACAGAAATAAACTTGGTTGAATTCAGCCTTTGCTAAAAGTAGACTCCAAAGATAAGTTTGAGAGGAAATGTAACAAGATGTGAATGGACAAATTTGTTGAGCATGCTTTCTAGTAAAACAGTAATTTAACTTCAGATAACTTAACTAAATAAAATGTTATATTCCTTAAAACTAAAGTCTGTAAAAGATACATAGTACTTATGTAGTGATTTTGGTAAAACATCGGAAAGATGGGACAGGATGAGGTATTTATCACACTGGGTGATTAAGATCACCTAATGCAGCCATTTTCTTTTTGCTGATAATATTGTTCACACTTAGACAAAAGATTAATTTCAAAAGATCAGGCAAATGGTACTTGAAGAATGCACCATTTTCCAGGGGTTCCATTTACAATCTGTTAAACTTTGAGAGAGAACCATCGAAAAGAAAATATCATAAATGTGCCTTAATAGATCATTAAAACTCTTGAGACTGCCTGAAAGATCTCTTCATATTATAGTACTCATAATATCAAGAAGTGGAAGAGGAAATTTCAATGACCTATGACCTTAAAAAACCTCAAATAAATTGAGTATATCACTTTGGTGTCTCCCTCATGGAGATTTCAATGCTTTTTGGTCTTTCCTTTTTTCTTTTTAATATATGACCCAAGTTCAAAACAAAATGTAAAATGGCTGTTTTATGATGTTTTTGAAGGGAGGGAGATTGAATTCTTTGGTGAAAACAGTTCAATATAATATCCATAGACTAATATGAATTACTAATTTTAGGCAAAATGACATGCCAAATTAATTACTGATGAGCTATTTCTGTGGAAATATGCCCGGATTCAGATTGTTTGGGGCAAAGTGGCTCCACAACAAATATTTAAAACACTGTGGGACATTCTGGTTGCCCTCGTCAGCCATTCATTTCCTTTGATCCCTGGAAACTAATTTTTGTTGCAGTCAACTGTAACTGATTGCAGATGGCTATTTTTTTTTTATGTAAACCAGCCACTTAATGTACAGTTTCCCATTTCTTCATTTGCTTTTCATCTGATCCTGCCTCTAACACAGAAAGCAATAAGACATACTACCTGAGTTCATTGCCAGGTGCAATCTGCTAATCATTTAATGCTTTAGATTTGAATCTAATCTGCCTGATGTTTCTATTTATCTAAAATAAGACATTTCACTTAGTGAAAAATAACTTACTATCTAGGTGTTAAGTAGTGAGATACTGTAAGAACATTTTCCCCCATTAACAACTAAGTTGTTTCATTTAAGTACAGTATTTCATAAACCAATATCATGATTGTTTTCTTGAAGTCTTAGCTTATCTTGAAGTCTTTTCCTAAGTTTTCTTTTTCTACTCAAAATCCTGAGATTTCAGAATAGTGGTATGAGCTTGATAAATAATGAATTTTAGTCCAAATCAGAGTTTAACAGCATAATATATTAATTTTCAAAATATGCACCTGTAACATTTTTATTTTATAATGTCCATTATGACTAGAATTTTAAAATAGCAGAAATTGTAGAGTAGCTTTTAAAACTGAATAGAAAATCACTGAGCGATTGTTTCTTTTTACACAATACCATAGATTACAAAATCAAATCACATAATCTTCCAAGCACAAATTCAAATTAATTTTTAGACCCCCTAATGCTTTTAAGAATGCAGGAAAAATGTTGAATTCCTGTGCTAAATCCAATTAAATAACTTGTAAAGACTGTTAACGTAATCTTTTTGACTTGCATGGTCCAATGCTAGCCACTAGCAGAATGTGGCAACTTAATTAAATTAAAATTAGTTAAATTAAACTGAAAATTGAATTATTTTGGTTGCACAAGTCACATTTAAGTGCTCAGTAGCCACAGGTCGTAGTGGTTGATGTATTTGACAGTACAGGACTATAGAACATTTTGTAATTGCAGGAAGTTCTACAGGACGCACTTGTTCTAGAACATTTACTTTTCTAATGTGTGAATTTTGGTATACATTAATCTAACAAATGTAACAACTAAAAATAAAAATTACCATTTATTGAGGACCTATATGCTAAGCACTATACTTGGTGACTGTAAAAATGTCAACCCAAAGTTATGACCAATTTGACAATTTGTTTAAAACTGATATAGAGGAAAATATTATCTCATTTTGAGAATTACAAATACTTTTAATTTAATAATCTTTAAAAAGAACTTATTGAAAAACATGATTTTCAGTTTCAAAATAATCATGTTAAAGCTACCCAACTATAAACAGACTGACATTCTATTATCTATATATGTATATTCAATCTAAATGCTAATAAAAATTTTGCAAACCACAGCTAGAGGAAGAAAAAAAACTAGATTGGATTAATAGTAAAATAAGATGAAGTGACAAAAATACTCTTCAGGGATTCATTAGTCATATATATATATAATGTTATTAGATTTTTTTTTTTTTTGAGACGTACTCTTGCTCAGGCTGGAGTGCAGTAGGGCGATCTCAACTCACTACACCTCCACCTCCCCAAGCAATTCTCTTGCCTCAACCTCCTGAGGAGCTGGGATTACAGGTGCCACCAGCATGTGCAGCTGTTTTTTGTATTTTTAGTAGAGATGGGGTTTAACCATGTTGTCCAGGCTGGTCTCAAACTGCTGACCTTAGGTGATCCACCTGCCTTGGCCTTCCAAAGTGCTGGGATTACAGGCATGAGCCAGTGATTAGATTTTTAGCTGCTGTGCATCAACTTGTGTTTTCACAAACCAACTTAGACCTAGTTTTTTTGTACACAAAAATTGTTGCATTAAGTGTTCTTTCTCTTTCATTTATCTTTACATCTTGTCTCTACAAACTTCCTCATAAACAATAAACAACACATTAAGTAAATTTTCAAGGCAATGTTGCAAATTACAATAATTATCTGAGATACTTTATTTCTGGAATGTTATATTTAATATCTCACAATATTTTTAAAAACCTAATTATTTTCAATTTATAAGAATGTATTTACTGTATAAGAATGTTTAACATGCTTAATTGATTATGGCCTCTATATTTGTGCAAGCTCTCACCATAGGAATTTATAGTCCCTGTGAATCGCACCTAGTGGAGGTCAGCCATGCAAAATTGGCACAGCTGCAAACCTCTACTCAGTCACTGAAATCACACAATGTTTGCCTTTGATTTTTTTTCCATTTATTTATTTTATTGCGTTTTAGGTTTTGGGGTACATGTGAAGAACATGCAAGATTGTTGCATAGGTACACAAGTGGCAGTGTGATTTGCTGCGTTTCTGAAGACTATATAGCATGTCCCATAACAAATGACAAGAACAAAACATGTTCACCAATGAGAGGATACTAGCACTTGGGCTGGGAACTAAAAGCTTTTGGCAGGTGCACTTCTGTGCCTGGGATCTCCCTGCACTTAACTGAATAGTCTGGAATACCTAAAAGCAACCATAATTATTTACTTATCAATTGAATCATTTAAAAGTATACATGTATCTTTGATATATAAGATCTTAGTCTAGGAATATAAAGAAGAAAACAGTCCTTCTCTGAAGGGTTTTAGATTGGAGAAAAGCAGAGATATGGAGGAGGTAATTAAAATATGTGATTATAACTGCCACCAAATGCACATGCACAAGCTAATGTGGAAGGACAGTGGATGATTACCTAAACTATCTTGGGTATCAGTGAAAGCTTCTTAGGGGCATATTACCTTAGAGAAATTCTAAAATGCGAGCAGGAGTCAGCCATGTAAAGCAGAACTAAAGAAAAACACTCTAGATAGATATTTAAGAATAGACACAGGACAGCCCAGGAGTGTCTTTCAAGGTTATTCTACAGACAACAATAAATTACCGTGATTATTAATAATTGTCTGAATTACATGGCAAAAAGTCCTATTGTCTCATCAATATCCATTCTTCTCCTCCTTTAAAAATAAAATCCCAGCATTTTAGCTGAGCAGTTGGCTGACCATCTAAAGACTGCATTTCTTGGTCTCCCTTGCAATTAGGCATAAGGATATAACTAAGTCCTGGCCAGTGGCATATGAGCAGAAGGAAATTTGTAATTTGTCTTTTTATTTTTATGTTTTGAAATATTTATAAAATTCAACTTCTGCAAGAACAAATTTGTAATTTGTAAGTCCAGTCTTCGAAGGAAAGTGCAATGACCTCTATTCTATCTTCAAAGCTATCTGGAATATAGATGGATGGTAACTGGAACAGCAATCTTAGAATTACAAGATGAAAATTCTATGTTGAGGATGACTGAGCCACAGAATAGGAGAGCCTGGGTCCCTGATACCACAGAGCTACCCCAACAGCACCAGATTGCTTAAACTTGAAATGTGATGGGAGAGAAGAAATGAATTTGCAACTTGCTTATGTCACTATTATTTCCAGAACTTTGCTAGTGCAACCATCTTCATTAAATGCTAAAAAAAATTAAGAATGATTTACTTTGATCTTTACATTATTCCTGCTATTTGACAGGAAATCCTGAGGTACCTCGAGAATAGAATCTCTATTGGCAGACATATTACTTTGGGATTTGTAAGGTGACCCTAAATAAGTTTTTGGATCCTGATATATGTTAGCTACCTGATACTCTTTTTGAACAAAGATTTATATCTATAGATTCTGGGATATAAAAGAGTTAATTTCATAGATCTTTTAAAAATAAGTTGCCAGTGAAAATTTATTTAGTGAGTTAATCCATCTATATCTTTTATTTCTTATTTTAACATATTTGCATGTATGATCTTGAAATATACTATGGAGACATTTTCATAAAGGTATAATTTAATTCACTTTTCCTTCACTTGGTACACAAAAAATTGTATTCTGTTATTCTTTGAAAATGAAAACAAAGTTACAGATAAAGCATACTATAATACAACTAAAAACACTGTTTGCAAAGGAACCATGTATGATGCATTCTTAATTAGGAAGGCAATACATTTTAATGACATAAATGCCACATTTTATTGTTTCAAATATAGTTGTGTTTTATTTATTACTAATTTGCCTGAAAAATTAAAACATCAAACTTTATGGTTGTGCATGCAAAACTATGAATACTATATCATATCAAAATAACTTAATTCAGAATATGAACAAATTATAGCTCTTTCGTATAAGCTGAAGTTTAACAAGTCAACATAATACAAAAGACATCAAGTAAAGTATCTGCTTTTAAAGACTGTGTATCCTTCATTCTCAAGCTATGTAAACTAAAGCCCTATTTTGAATTTTGAATTATTTTGTATTTTCCATCAATCAATAAAGCATTGATTTCACTGAATATTACTTTTAATGTCAACATATAGTCTTATAGTAAAATGATAATGACAAATAATTAATGATAATAATTGATGACAAAATCACAGTTTGCTCTTTTGTTTCTTACATCCTCATACAGTTTATACACTAATTATACAGATGACAATATGAAACTTTTTCCTGAGAAGCTATTTAATATTCTGATATTTCCATTGACTTAACCTCAATCATAGAAATAGAATTTGGTGCCAGTTGATAAAACATCACAAAACTAGAACCAGAGATACTGCCTACTCTTTGGCGTGTTGGCCATAGTTCAGAGTTAGACATCACTTTCTAGACCAAATCGAAATTCTGGATGAAAAAACTTTTGTATTAATGGTACATTATAAATCTAAATATTATTCCATCTCTGTGATTCAGTGACGATGAGAGGACAAAGCTGATAAGGCTGGAAAGATCCTACACATCCTTATTCAGAGGCTAAAATGAAAGGTATTCTCTAATTGAAGGCAACACAATTAGCTAAACAATAAGCTAAACTTACTCCCTAGAACTCTCCAGTCACTCAGACATAAAAAGCCTGATTCTTTCTCCCAAGCAGTCACTCACATTCAAATCGTCCTCCTAAGCTTGAATAATATTCACAATATCTTTGTATTTCCATACCTGAGAAACTAACATAGGTCTGTGTGCCAAAAGGTGTACATTCAGGACTTGTCAGAGGCATTCTATGTGACTTATTGCCTTTTATTTTTTAACTCAGAATCATATCTACAGCAAATTCAACATCAAATGACAAGCCAGAATGATCAACACCTGCTCATAACAAATCCACTCTTCCAGCCCTTAAGCATTATGTGCTACAACACAGGAGCATTGCAGTCGATGTATTTGAACTGGAGAGGACAGTGTAACACCTAAGCAAGCATTCTGGAGTGAGCTGAGGGATGAATGTAAACAGGGACGGCGCCAGACATGCTATAAATGACATATATGACACATTCATATATCACATAGCAGAGCTGTGAAGTGCTAGCCATCAACCACACACGCAGCCTCTACTCTGGCAATTGGGATGGAAGTCTCTCAGAGTCACAGACGGTTATTGGTTTTGAAACTTTAGCTGTAGTTGCAATAAGTCGTCTTTACACAAAGGAGGAGGGGAGAGAACTATGAGGTACAGCATAACAGTGTTTTCAGAAACAGTGCTTATAAACCTCAGCTCCAAAGAAAAAGATATTTGATTTTATATGTGAATGCTACAGGATCACTTAACACCTCTGTAAACTACAATATAAATCAATCCAATGCTCCTTGGAAATACCATGCACTGACAGGACTCTGGTTGGAAATAAATTAAACATTCATTCTAGATTGTATCCTCAGGTGAGTATAGAAAGGCATTTGTTTGTTGAAACTCCCCCTCATTTTGTTTCTTAAAGACAAATAGAATGAAAAATACGACACTAATAATCCTCCAGCGAAGGGATCTTAAATCCTTAGGCAACTTCACAGCATCAATTAGTTTGGCAGTTAAATGTAAATTGCTCAATGGAAATTGAGTATTAGGACATACATTTTAAATAGTGAAGAGCCCTTGATTCAGACTTTGTAAACTGAAGGAAGAAATGTCAGTTTAGCACCCTCAATTCAGTTCAGCAAACATTTACCGAAGCTGTAATATTTGCCAGGCACTGCATCAGGCAACGGGGGTTTGAGGATAAATTATGTACTGTGTTAGTTTATTTTAAACATCTTTCTAAGTCCATCTAAATAGATTAACATATGGTTTGTTTCCGTATAAGTAAAACTCTCCCCAAAATGTACTGAAATATTTAACGGTTCAATCAATCTGAAGCTAACTTACATAAACACATATGTGTATATGTGCATATTCATAATTGTGTGTGTTCACCTACTTTGAGCCCCAATGCTTTGCAGAAAACTTGAACAGTTATAAAATCATCCTGTCATTTGAACCAAGACATTTTTTCCATTGCATTTATTTGTCACCAATATTTTCTATACTGCATTTTTAAAAGGATTATCAGAAGTGATTCTTGGGTCCCTAGCGTTACAAACATGAAGAATTTTCTTAATCTTAGTTGTGAGATAAGGTGATATATACAGGCCATTACAGAGTAAACATGGGTGTGGCATAAAGAAGGCAGGAGGTTCTAAGACAAACCTGATCCTTTCAGTTATCCTGATTCCCAGGTCTCATATCTTTCATAGGGCCACCCACTCTCTGGCTTCAATCTTTCTATTTAGGGTCAGAGATACCAGAATTTGAGGCCTGTTCAATTCTTTACTATTTGTAAGACATTGGAAAAATTTAATTAATTACTTAATCTTTCAACTTTAAGTTTTCTTACTACCATCTCTGTCATTTTCTTTTTTCTTTTTCTTTTATTTTACTTTTTTATTTATTTTACTTAGGTGCATACTATATCTGGTATTTCTCCCCATGTTATCCCTCCCCACCCCCACTGTCTCTCCCCTACGCCTGCTAACTACCTCCAGTGCATGATGCTCCTCTCCCTGAGTCCACGTGTTCTCACTGCTCAACACCCACCTATGAGTGAGAACACACGGTGTTTGGCTTTCTGTTCTTGTGTCAGTTTGCTGAGAATGATGGTTTCCAGATTCATCCAAGTCCCTACAAAGGACACGAACTCATCGATTTTTATGGTGCACAGTATTCCATGGTGTATATGTATGACATTTTCTTTGTCCAGTCCATTACTGATGGGCATTTGGGTTGGTTCCAGGTCTTTGCTATTGTACACAGGGCTGTAGTGAACATACGTGTGCATGTGTCTTTTTATATTGGTCTTGTCATTAACATCCATCCTACCCTCACTGTCATCTACTTCACCTGTTTTCATATTTATGTATTTAGTCATTTATTTCAAGAACACTGTAACAAAATACTCTTGTCCCAAGTGAATACACTGATGAAAACAAATGGCTATAGCATGCCAACAAATTTTCTCCAAAGGCCAGCATAAATCTTTCAGGAAAGCAGCAAGAAGGTTAGAGCACATGCCTTGTGTAGAACACACACATGTCTTGGTCTTGTCAGCTCATGTGATAGCAAAAGATGGAGAAAAATACCCAGGCTGGGTGCTATGGCTCATACCTGTAATCCCAGCACTTTGGGAGGCTGAGTAGTGAAGATTGCTTGAGGCCAAAAGTTTGAGATCAGCCTGGTCAGCATAGCGAGACCTCACCTCTCAAAAAATAAAAATAAAAAAATAATAAAAATTACCAGCAATGCTAGTGCAGGCCTGCAGTCCCAAGATTTTGGGAGGCTGAGGTAAGAGGACCGCTTAAGCCCAAGAGTTTGAGGCTGCAGTGAGCCATAACTGTGCTACTGTACTCCAGCATGAGTGACAGAGTGAAACCCCATCTCTAAAAAGCAAGCAGCAAACAAACAAACAAATACTCCAGTGCCCCTAGAGAAGCATAGAATATGAGATTTTGAAGTAAAACATTTCTGATCTTCTAAGATGTCTGAGATAGCCTAGCTCTTGAGAGGGCTAAATTGTTCTACATTTTGTATTCTTTACATTTGCAAAGTCAATGTCTCAGATATATTACAACAGAAGAGTGGTATTTTTATTTAGGGTCCTTATTTTTCTATAACAGTAAAATAACTAGAGTTCTTATTTAGGTCTAATACCCTCCTGCTGTTATTTAATACAAGAAAGATTTTCCTTACACATCATTGGAAATATTATCAGGATACACTAGAGTTAATTTTGTTTCCCCAGGGTTAGAAATATAGACTACACGGGGCTCTGCTGCTTGTTAATAATACACAAATGAGATTTTATTTTGGCTACCTATTGTTACACAAAGAAAAAAATTAAAACTTAAGGAAAAAAGCACAAAATATGGCATGTTAAAAGTAAACAAATACGAAAGATTCTGATTTAAAGATTTCTCGTAGAAAACACTTGTAAATACGAATATAAAAGGCTGATTGCTTTATAACAATTTGTCTATGAATTTCTTGCCTGTTAGATGATCACCCACTTGAGGGCAAGGACATTTGGTTTTACTCATTTTTTATCTTCAGCATTTCACACAGTTTCTAATATAATTCCTACAATATATCTGTTGTATCCACTAACAAATTAATGAAAGAAATACATATTGAGTAATTTTTTTTAATGAGGATGAAAATTCAAAGCCTTTGTTTGGTTCATAGAATTTATTTTCAGAGGAGAAGGATGGTTGGTTCTAGGACACGCCCATCTCCCACATTTGATATAATCTGTGGATAGCTCACATTAATCACTCTTTGAGGAAAAAGCATTGAAGGTAAATATTAAATGAGATCTGATGGAAAATGAGACCTGATGTTGATAACAACCAAGTCATTTAGCGTTAGAATTTTAATCCTATTAGCTAAATGGAAGGATGTTAGAATGGACAAGTGATTGTGAAAGAATGTTCCTGGCAGCACTGTATCATTAAGTAATTACTTACATGGCTTATACTAATTCTAGAGAAATTGATACTACTATAGAATACATTGCACTGCCCCACCCCAACCAAATTTCCTATGTGGAAGCCCTAATTCCTAGTGTGATGGGTTTTGGAGATACAGCCTTTGGGAGGTAATTAGGCCATAAAGGTGAATCCCTTATGTTGAGATTAGGGATTTTACAAGAAGAGAGAGGACACCCGTCTCTCTCTCTCTCTCTATCTGTCTCTCTATCTCTCTGTCTCTCTCTCTCTGCCATATGAGAACATAGCAATAAAGCTGCCATCTGCAAGTCAGGAAGAGGGCCCTCAGCAGGAACCAAACCACCCAGTGCCTTGATTTTAGACTTCTCAGCCTCCAGAATGGTAAGAAATAAATGTCTTTTGCTTAAGCCATACAGTCTGTGCTATTTCTTTATGGCAGCTGGAACAGACTAAGACAGATACCTTGCAGAATCCAAACTGAATGACTAGTTCAGCCTAATCATGCACTTAGTTAGGTGAGGATGCAGTTAGTTAAGTGAGGTCTGGACCTGGGCACATTCCTGGGAGGAAGGGATAAGGTTCATCACGGCTGGTCCCCAGTACCCCGCAACAAAAGAATCACATGTGAAGAAATAGAAGACCCTTCCTCCAAAGAAATAAAATCTTTATATATATATGTAAAATAGATGATTATATATATATTTAATTATCTACATTTGTATATATATTACATATATATGTGCATATATACATACACAAATTTTCTTTAGCTTTAGGAAACAATCTGTTTTTGGTTTTACCACGTTGATATTTTAAAATCTACATTTTCTCATGCACAACTGATGTTGGCTGTCCCCAGAGATGTTGTGAAAATGGACTTACTTCAATTCAGTGAATCTAAAGGCATCGAGGGTATTGAACATTCAGAGTCAAAACTTAGTATCCTAGTCTCTTACGTATTGCAGAGACTGAAAATCGATTATTTATGTTCCTTTGAACCATGAGATGTCCTTTGAACCATGGGTTCCTTTAACCTAGAAAATAAGCTTTTTAATTTAGAATACTGTAGCTTGGAGCTACGTATACAGGATGTACGCATCTTCATGGGACAGGAGAGAGTGCATGAAAATATAGGAGTGTTTTGCCACCTGGGGAGATGCCGGCCTTAAACCCCTGGAAGAACACCCTGAGGCAGAAGGAAACTGGGTCACCATGATCCCTTCTAGAACATGAGGCTTCTTTGGGTTCTGAAAACAATTACAAGTTCTTCAAACTAAGGATGCTTTTTCTTTTTTGTGAATTGCAAAGTTAAAACCGGCAATAGGAAAAAAAAATTAAAGAAAAATGTATTTCCAAAGAAAAGTGATCATAATACTGAGAATCTGAAGGTCACATTATAGAAAAGTATTGTTAAGTGTTGAAAAATAAGTTTATTTTTTTCACCAAATGAAGTGGTGCAGGTAACTCTAATTTTATTCTCAAGATAATTGGGAGGTAAATATAGGTAAACAGAGAAGGAGGCAGATTCAGTAACTTAGGGAAATGTCATTTTCACTTGGTTTGACTAATGTTCCTAGTCAAGCTAGAGAAGCATTTATATTAAACTATCACTATTAAGAAGACAGTGTGACAATGGGAAAATAACAGTTGTTTCCACAGTCTCTTTGGAAATGCTTTTGTAATACAGAAGGCAAGTGTGAATTCAATCCAAAGACATTAAATCTCAATAGGCAATGATAAAATCTTATGTTTTCGATTTGATAAAAATAACATATTTGCTCCATATAAGTACATGCATCTTTTTCCAACATGGGAATTGGGAAAGAGCATTTGCAAATAATTACCTAAAGTTTATTGCTCTAGAGTTTACAATGGCAAAACTGTCTTTGGGAAAGAAAGAAACCAGGGCATGTGAAATAGTTTATATAAAATTTAAACTATTTCATATATGTAAATGAATGTGTGTGTGTGTGTGTGTGTGTGTGTGTGTGTGTGTATATGTACATAGTTAAAATTGTCCTATGTGCTGATCATCTTTTTTGTGTAGGTGTTCAACATAGCTATATAGGATGATAACACAGTCCCCAGACATTTACCTTAGTTTCTTCAGTAAATTCTATTTCTTCATTCACATTACTTAATGTTTACCTTTTTAAAAGAGTAAATAAATTCTGAACTGCTAATCATTTACATAGTTTGCCTGGGCAAGGTGGCTCATGCCTGTAATCCCAACACTTTGGGAGCCTGAGGCGGGCAGATCACCTGAGGTCAGTACTTCGAGACCAGCCTGGCTAACATAGCAAAACTCTGACTCTACTAAAAATACAAAAATTTGCAAAACGTGGCGGCGGGCACCTGTAATCCCAGCTACTCAGGAGGCTAAGGCAGGAGAATCTCTTGAACCTGGGAGGTAGAGGTTGCAGTGGGCAGAGATCACACATAGCTGCACTTCAGCCTGGGCGACAGAACAAAACTCAGTCTCAAAAAAAAAAAAATCATTTACATATTTTATGTTACTGTTAAAAATAATGATAAAAATGCTACATAATCCTGTGAATCTCTTAAAGCTATCTGACTTCTCATCATACTTCAGTCCTTTCACTTTGACATCCTACCTTACCAAGGAGATATTCTTGAATCTTACAAATTGCTATTTTGATCAGGGTCTACCAAAATCCTTAAGAAGTGGACATTTCTTTCCAGGGCTAGCTGGATTCTCCTCTGATACACAGTTCCTTGTAGTGAGTTATGAGGCCTTCTTGATTTATATGCCAGCTCCTAGTCTCTCTCTCCTCTGCAGATTTATCCAAATACGCACTACTATTGTTTTATCTTTTATTCATTATGCAAATGTTTATTCAACATTGAAGGGAATACAAAGATGCATGCAATAGTGTTCTAGTCTTGATGTTCACAGTTGAGTGTAGACAGCTTAGGCTACACTCAGTTACACCAATGGCAGTGATAATAAGTACTTTCATATTTATTCATTTAAAAACTTTGCAATGACATCATATTACCTATGAAGCCCCTACTCTTTAGTAGGCTGTTGATAGTCCTTGACCAGCAATTGCTTCTAAATTCATTTCCTCTTCCATATACAGTGTCAGTTTTGGGGAGAATATGATAATTTTATTTCCTAAGTCTCTGCAAATACTACTTCCCTTGTCTGAATGCCCTTATCACATCTCATGACTTCTTACATATAATCATTTTTAAAATCCAGTTTTATTCCCTCTGGTATAAAAATGTCTGCCTTGACCTTTACAGTAACCAGTTATAGTTCCTACTGTAAATTCATAAGATTTTTTTGACTAATTAGTGACATTTCCTACATTTCAGCTGTGTATTAGATCTCAACTTCTAAATGTGTGTCTATCCTATATCATATCCTGAAATCCTTAACACAGATGTGATGCACACAGTATGTTGAGAAAATACCTGATGAATAAGGTAATGAATGGAGGTCTTCACCATTTTGTTATTTCTCCATCAGCTATAAGCCAGAGCTGAGAATACTCAACCTTGGAGGGGTTAAAACTCAAATTTAAACATGAAACAAAATGAAGCTTAAAAAAAATTCTAGGGAATGCAAACCCATCCATTGAAGTCTGGAGTAACACAAAATACTTGCCAAAAAAAAAAAAAATGACATGTTTGATAGAAACATTATAAGCCCCGAATTAATTTAAATACCAAATTTAGCATCTATGGAAAAGGAGGAGATGGTTTGGCCAAGAAAGGGAAAGCACTTCTTCATAGAAGGCTTTGAGGGAAAAGATAGTGTTCCAGTTCCTGCTGAACTGAGTTAGTCATGTCAGAGGAGGATCCCAAAGGAAACCTGCTCAGCATCCATGCACTCATCTGTGTGGTCCCGCTTGTGCCTAGGTTCCTTCCTGCATTTCTTCCAGGTGGCAGAATTAAATCCAAAGAGAACTTTCACCAAAGCCCTCTATTATGCTATGTGCTGGTGCATATGTCGTGAATGAGACACTCTTTGGTAGTGAGTACTCGTTCTAGCTTGACACTTCTGAGAACTGATTAAAGTATTAACATATCTAATGGCCATGGCTATTAAAGTGACTGAGTCCCAATTTGAATGGTGATCTCACAGATGACTCTTTTCGTATCTTTAGTCTTTTCAAATTTTTTAAGATTTGTGAATCCCTTTTACAATAATACCTACTCTTCTGTAGCCTCACTGGAATTTAAAAATAATTATCCTACTAATTTTGCCAAGTGGAAGAAAAAGAACTGACAAGAAATATGGAAGTATATCAGATTAGTCTGTTATAAAATTATATTATACATTTTATTTTAAATAAATACCCAATATCGTTTCTAATCTTGTATATGATATAAAATTTAAATTTTTCCCATTTAATAAATAAGGCACATTGCCTAATTATTTTTGTATCAGTCTTGGGCGTTGGGGAAGGAAAGCATGATTTTTTTAAATACAATTCCAAAAAATGACACGTTGGTTTTAGAAAGGGATTAAATGTAACATCATGTTATTTAATTTTTAAAAATATGACTTTATATCTTGCATAGTAAACATTATCTGATAAGCATAACTTACAGATTTTTAGTGAGACTCATTTTGAGGGAAATTTGTTGAATTTTACAGAATTAAAAAATTCATGTTTATATTTCTTATTAACTTATTCTTCTTCTTCCCACTGTTATTCAGTAGTGAATTATGCACATAAACAATATAAGTTTTAGAACAAAATCTATTTATAATTAATAACTTTCTAAACCACAACACCAGGTAAAATCCTGCTTAGCATAAACAAAGTGACAGAATCAAAAGCAGAGTTATGAGACCTATGGTCACCAACAAGGTACTTTCTTTTCTTTTTTCTTTTTACCACCTTAACCTTTTTTTTTTTTTTTTTTTTTTGTGTCTGTTTTTTTAATTTTTTTTTTTTTTAATTGTAGTTTAGGTTCTGGGGTACATGTGCAGATCATGCAGGATTCTTGTATAGGTACATACATGGCAATGTGGTTTGCTGCCTCAGTCCCCCTATCACCTATATCTGGCATTTCTCCCCATGTTATCCCTTCCCAACTCCCTACCCCCACTCTCCCTCCCCTATCACCCCCAACAGACCCCAGTGTTTGATGCTCCCTCCCTGTGTCCATGTGTTCTTATTGTTTAACACCCACCTATGAGTGAGAACATGCACTGTTTGATTTTCTGTTCTTGTGTCAGTTTGCTGAGAATGATGGTTTCCAAATTCATCCATGTCCCTACAAGGACACAAACTGATCATTTTTTATGGCTGCATAGTATTCCATTGTGTATATGTGCCACATTTTCCCTGTCCAGTCTTTCATCGATGGGCATTTGGGTTGGTTTCAGGTCTTTGCTACTGTAAACAGTGCTGCAGTGAACATATGTGTGCATGTGTCTTTATAATAGAACCATTTATAATCCTTTGGGCATATACCCAGTAATGGATTGCTGGGTCAAGTGGAATTGCTATTTCTAGGTCCTTGAGGATTTGATACACTGTCTGCCACAATGGTTGAACTAGCTTACCCTCCCACCAACAGTATAAAAGTGTTCCTATTTCTCCACATCCTCTCCAGCATTTGTTGTCTCCAGATTTTTTAATGATCACCGTTCCAACTGGTGTGAGATAGTATCTTAATGTGGTTTCGATTTGCATTTCTCTAATGACCAGTTATGATGAGCATTTTTTCATATGTTTTTTGGCCTCATAAGCATCCATAGGCTCTTAACTACTTTATTTTGGAAGTAAGCACACTGAAATGATTATTTTCTGTACTACTTTTTAAAGAATGGAAATCAATACACATTAGGAATTTGAACCTTCAGCACAACTTTGAGAACTGCTGGAAGTTCTGAAACTATTGGGAAGGAAATTGTTTCGTAACCCACTCGACAGAGGGGAGGGTTAAGAAGGGCCTCTGCAGAGGGCAGATGAATCATTATCATTACATGTGGGCAGCCCGCAGTGAGGTTCAGCTCTGACCTTCAGCCTCTATCACTAATTCAATGTGCAAGTTGACTGCTGAGTTAGTTGTGCAGCCATGTTGGCATGTCAAAGATCAGATGGACTCACATTGCATTGGCTCCAGAGCTGACAATAGAGTTTACAGCCTTTATTTATTTATTTTTATTGATACATCATGGCTGATGCATATTTTTAGGGTTCATGTGATAATCTGATGCATTCACATAAATCAAGTAGGTGTAATTGGGTTATCTATCACCTGAAATATTTATATTTTCTTTACTCATAGCCTTAATTGAGGTAACTTTCAATTGACTTAAACATATTAAATTCATCTAGCCATGAGAATTTAGCAGCCGAAATCTTACATTTGAAACATTAACATTGGTGAACTTATAATTAAAGAATAATTTCCACAAAGTCGACCTAAAAGGTACACTATGTGTCATTATTCACAGTCAGATTATCCAAGTATAAAACTCCATATATGGATCATTTTATTTTTATTTTGTTTTGTTTTTAGTTTTGTGGGTGCCTAGTAGATGTATATATTTATGGGATGCATGAAATATTTTGACACAGGTGTACAATGCCTAATAATCACATCATGGTAAATGGGGGTATCCAACATTTCAAGCATTTACCCTTTCTTTAGTTCACAAAATTCCAATTATATTCTTTTAGTTATTTTTAAACGTACAAATAAATCACTGTTAACTGTCATTACCTCGCTGTGCTTTCAAAAACTAGACCTTATTCATTCTTACTGCAATTTTGTATCCGTTAAGCATCCCCACCTCCCTTCCCCCTGACTACCCTTCTCCGCCTCTGCTAACCATAACTCTAGTCTCTATCTCCATGAAGCTAATTGTTTTAATTTTTTTTAGCTCCCACACATAAGTGAGCATTTTATTTTTAAGCCTTGCCTTTCTATTACATAGAAGAAATCTGTCCAACTTCCATAAATATAATTGAGAACACTTTGCAAAATTAAAGCTATCTTTTTAGGCTTAGGTCTAAATACCACTCATGTTATTACTCTCTCTAGTATTGGTCCTCCAAACTTTTGTCACTGGTTGTGAGGTTTCAATCTATTTAACGAAGCTTTCGGAGATGGGCAAAATTAATTTTTTGAATTTCTGAAGGAAGTGAACTAGTTGTAGGACAAGATAATGTAAACTTAGAAAAATAAACAAAGAAAGACAGAAACCTAGAAACCTCATTATGAAAGTCAATAAATCATTTGTAATTTCCTTACAAGCTTATCTCTGATAAACTCTATGTTAATTCAAGGTGCAGTCTCTCTCTCTCTCTTTCTTTCTCAATGTTCCGCATTTTTCAGACTACTACATAGGATTACCATATAGATTTTCCATAAACTAAGTCTCCTATAGAGGGCGGGCAACCAGTGATATGTTATCTTCCTTTAAGCTATAAGGCCTTTGGAAGTATCTAGAAGTGGGATTATTTGCATCTGCCATTATTGGAACAGTTGGCCCTTGTTTTATCTAATGACGGACTGAGTTTTGAAAAAAGGGTTACAGTTACATGAAAAACGTTCAGTCAGCAACACTAAAAGTACGAAAACAGATAAAAAGCATCCTTTATGCCTAAATCTCAGGGTTTTTGTTCAGTGATGTTATATTCCCACCTTGAAGTGTGTGCCGTTTTGGTGACAACTCATTGAGTCCTCAAAAAACTCTACTTCATAATTTCCTTCTTTCATTCTTTTATAAATAATGTGGCTGAAAACAAGAATGGATTCTTTTAAAAAATATTTGATGGTGTTACCTTTTTCAGTCCTCAGCCTCAGAAGGGTGGGTAACACAATGCCTTTTTGAAAAGGAAATAAAACGCACAACTGCAAAATAAAAAGATGTTTCCTGTGTACTATACTAGTGAACATGAAGATCACATTTAGCAAACTCATGCACTAGAAGAGAGAAGAGGAGCAGCGTGACAGGCAGGTGCAGCAAAGGTTGCAGAAGACATCTTGACTCAGTGATTTCCCCATGTCTACACACTGACTTGCCAAGTTTCAGAAGGTGAAAGAAAACCCTAACCCTACTCTCATGTTTAAGAATACACACCTGCACTTGCTCATCCTGTAGCTGTTTGACGTAGTAGACTGATAGAATTCTAGTGCTTTGTTGTTGCTGTTGTTGTTTTTAGAGAAAGGGTCTTGCTCTGTTGTCTAGACTGGCATGATGTGATCTCAATTCACTGCAACCTTGGACCCCCTGGTGCAAGTGATACTTCTACCTCAGCCTCCCAAGTGGCTGGGACGACAGACACATGCCACCATGCCCAGCTATTTATTTTTATTTTAATGTTTTCGTAGAGATGGGATTTTGCCATGTTGCCCAGGCTGGTCTCAAACTCCCAGACTCAAATGATCCTCCTGCCTCCACCTCACAAAGTGCTGGGATCACAGATGTGAGCCACCGTGCCTGCCCTAACCTAATTCCTATATTTTTAATATAGCTAGCTAGCTAGCACACTTTCCTCTATGTCCAGTCATGGATAAGTCCATGTACAACTGTGGAGTCACATGTAGAATACTCTCTGAAATTCTTGGCTTTCCTGGCTTGAGGATTGTCCAAGAGACCCTTGACTGCCTTGAGAGGCTTCTGTAGCTTGAGAGCCTTCAGGGGGTAGCACAAGAGGAGATCTCCTTGTACACATACTAACAGCTCATTTATTGAGCACTTACTATGTGCCAGGGAGTGCTCTAAGCACCTACATGTGTTGACCTCATTTAATCCTACAACAGCTTCATGTTAAAGATACTACTCTTACCCCGTTTTACAGTTAAGGAAACAGAGGCACAACAATTAAGTGAAAAGGTGGTGCTCACCGAGCAAGTCAATAGCAGAGCAAAATTGCAAACTCAGCCATCTGGCTCCATGGCCTTTGCCTTCCTCTTTCAGCTCTGTTCTGCTTTATTGGACTTTACTTTCCCCAGTAAAGTCATTTTAATGACCTGCAGTGGATAGGGTACAGAACTTATTAGCAAGGGCTCTGGTGATTCTGCACTAATTTTAATTGCCCCTTTGTTATGATGGGGAGTGGAGTGAGGGAGGTAAGGCTGAGCTGTGTGGGAAGCCAGGTCTTTCATTACTAAATATCTTAACAAAGATGGTTCCTGCCAGTTATAACAAATTTATAACCCCTTCCCCAAATTTAAAGTATATTACTTTCTGGCTTGGCTATGAAAAAAAAAAAAACAGGATTTCTCTTATTATTTTGTTTGCTTCCTTAATTGGCAAAATTTTATCTAAAAAAACTACACACACACACACACACACACACACACACACACACACACACACACAGAGACATCTACTTTATCAAGCTTTCTCTGTTTTTTCCCTTAAGTTGTATAGAGCTAAAAGTAACACTTGAGGAAGAGACAAATTGGTAGGTTCTATAACTGCATGTAGTTTTAGGGTTTAAATGTGAAAACTGGTTGTGTTCCTTAAATTATTTGCAAATTCAAATTTTTTTGTTGTTCATCAATGTTTTCGTTGAATGTAGCTTTTCTACAAAACTTTGAAATTTATTGTTTACTAATTTATTTTAACAGAGGGAACATTCAGTGGGAAAGAGAAATCAAAAGATATCCTTTCTGTTAAGTGTCTGAATACGAGCCTAGTTTTGCTTGTTTTGGATATACACCCCACATATACCTTGATACACATATATCTATGTAGAAAAAAATATTTGAAGGGAAATAAAATAGCTTAATTCAGGCATAGTGATATTGTCAAGACACAGTTCCACAAGCAATTAAAATATATTACCCTGAAATGATGTTTTATCTACAGGCATGATTGAATTGACTGTTATGATAGTGAATTAAAAAAAAAAAAGAAAACAGATAAGATTTTTTAACTGACTATACTGCCTTGGCACTTGCTTAGCTAAGTATATAGGCAAGATTTATAACTACAATGATTCACAGAGCACATCTTGAAATTATTTCTATACTATTCAATATTGCTGCCTCTTCTTATTCTGATTCAATATTAGGCACCCAAACTTAAAATAAATAAGAGGTTCTTAGAGGATGGTCTTTTCAGCAAATCTATGATGATGATGATGACAGCAGATAATTACTGAATATTACTACAGTTAAATGTTATATAGACATTATATCATTCAACCTTTCTAACAACACTATGGACTAGATGTTAATATATATTTTCACAGATGATGAAAATGAGCTTCCATGGGTTAAAGAGTTATCAAAGACGGCTCAGTAAGAAAGATTAAATCAAGATTTAAACTCATGTGTTTATGACTCTAAAGCCCTTGCTTTTACTACTACAAACAGCTGTCCATATTCATAATTCATGATATTTTCTCAAAATAAAAATTTTCAGAAAGACCACTGCAAAGTGAAATGAAAGATTTTAGGCTGTAATGGAGAACATTCTATCATATATTCAAATGGAGAAATTAGATACCCATGATTTAATTTCATTAGATTCAACAAGATTTTTTTTTATTTAGGATACTTAAATAATTTAATGTTTTATTTAGAATGATTAAGTAATTCCCATGATTTAGTTAATTTATTTAAATGATTTAACAATCATTAAATAATTTTTTATTTAGAATAATTAAAGAATTCCCATGATTTACTTTCATTGGCTTCAACAAGATTTTTTATTTAGAATTTTTAAATTCTAAATAAACATTTTAATGAATTATAACAAACTTGTTTCTAATGTTCTACTGGGATATTTTGCACCAAAGAGTGTGATAAAAATTTTGTACCCAAATTGCATTTTGTCTTTTTATGTATAATACAAAACCTATAAAACTTTAAATATGGAGATTAAAATATTTTACAGAATTTGAATGTCTGCCAATATGCAAAACAAAACCTGGAGGGACATTCTGTTACTTTTCTATATCTCTTTTGCTTTGAAGTCAATTGCAATGGTCACTCATAGTTAATGTTTGAATCAATCGTCTCATTAAGATTTCACATTGTTCATTAAAAAATTAACTGGCATTGCTCATGGACACTTTATTTCTTGCAATGTAATTTTTATTTTCAACAATATAATTGGATGTATGGGGAATTTTTGTGTTATTTGGCAACTCCAGAGGGACATCCACCGGCCTCTATAGAACACTGCTGTTGTTGGTCAAAGGTGTTTTCGGGGCTTAGGATACAGAATCTTTTGGCTTCATTCAGTGTGCTGTGCTTTTTAGCCACTGGCAGAGAACTATATACATTTTTGCAACTCTTTCCATTCTTTTCCCTGCCAGACACATACGAACAAAAATATGCTAATAAATCAAGGACTACGCAAAAAAAGGGCAAGTCAGATTCATCAGAGCCATGTCCATTTTAGCATGCAAAATATGCATAATTAATGTACAACGAGGGAAATAGAATTGGCAGAAAAGTGCACATTGGTTTTATCTTTCAGGGGCAGATGGGACTTTATTTTCAATAAATCTATAGTGTTTTTGAAAGAAAATAGAAATATGAAAAATAATATGACAGAAATTTTATTAATGGGGAAAAAGTAGTTATTTTAACTAGTGATTTGTTTCTAAAATTGTTTGAACAAATCTTCATCAATATTTCTGAAGAAGAGGGTATAAAATGTAAAGGAATAATTTCTGTATGTATGTACTGTTTCAAGAGAATACACGTTATGATTTAAAAACACAAAAAGATTAAAACTAATTTTGCTTTCCATTCTTACCGTCTATTATATTTTAGAGAGAAAATAAAGACCTTGATTTATAAATTAGCTTTGAACCAAAGGACCAAAGTTAATTAATGCTTGGCATTTTGCTTTGTTTTATGATGAAGACAAAAATGTATTTTCCATACAGCAATTTACAAAAAGTACACAGACTACAGTCAACTAGAAGTAGACAAATAAACCAAAATAGAAATAAATCAAGGCAAACAGTACACAGTAGGGAAGTAAGAAACAAATGTGATTAATACATAAAATACATTACAGAGTAATAAATAAATGCAAACAGCAGGAAAAACTCCCATCTTCACAGTATTCTCTCCATAATCTCCACTATTTGGCTATGTGTTCAAATACTTCCAGACTACAGAGTAAAACTTCCATAAGTTCCTATGAGAACTTGATCAGATTCTTTCTGGCCTGATTCTTGACTGGTTGTTAGCGTTATAGATCCATGCAGTGCCCAAGGCTGGCTTTCCTGAATGGTCTTTCTAAAACGTATCTGGTCATGTCATACCCTTGCTTAAAAACCCTCAGAGTCTCCAGTGTGAAGAATTCCCTTCAAAACCTAACAATGACATGGAAGAAGCCCTGTGACGCTGCTTGCTTCCCAGCTATGCTCCATCTCATAGCCATCTTCACCAGCACAGTTGTGCACCAGTTTTCTCAATAGCACCAACTTTTCTTCCTATTTGGGCATTTTTATGTGTTGTTCCCATAGTTGCATTTTTCTCAAGCTCCATTTCTCTGTCCTTATATATGTTACCATTTCATCTGTAAGGGCCAAATGCTTCCTTTCGGAAAAATCTTTTCCAGTGTCCTCAGCTCTGGAGATCCAGGCTGATGTCTCTCCTCTTGCATGTAACACTGTACTCTCTGTAATTATTTGCTTACAAGCATTTGCTCTCCGGACTATGAGTCCTGGATGGAAGGGTTTGGTTTGAATGTTGTTAGAATTATCAGCAGTGAGGTTAGTCACTGGCTCAGTGTAGATTTTTAATAAATGGTTGGTGGATAAACTAGGTAGAGAGGGAAAGAAGTGACTCACAGAAGTAACTGTCCAGAGGGAGGAGTATTCATGCTTACACAGGATTCAGACCTTATGGGAAATAATAAATTGTCAAAATATGTCAGCATATTGTCTCAGCCATATACACAACTCCCTTCCATATCATACATGGAGAATTGCCCAGGTGTCTTTCCAGCTTTATAAAAGTGGAGATTTTGCATCTCAAAATTTGTTTTCACAAAAGTCATTTCCACATCTAGTCCACATGAATAAGTACTGAAGGCATACAACAGAAAATTGGTTTGAATTGCATTCAAAGGGTGCTACTGGTCCTTTCTCCTGGTAGATAGCATGCTTCAGTAATGACTTTCCAAAATATCTGATAAAACAGGACTATACAGGAATAAAGGTGGGTTTTCTATTGTTTATTTTTCTTTCTTGTTCCCTCCGCCAACCCCCATGGAATCAGGAAGGACAATATGGAGAAGGTCACAACTTCTGCTAATATCTTTTAAATAATCCAATTAATAGCATCATATCATTTGACAAGTGCAATACTGTGATATAATATTAATAAAAATAGATATAGTTCTGGTCTCTGCCCTGGTTCCTAGCACAAAGCTCCTAAAACTCTTGGAATCTGTGGAGAGGTAAGAGGAGTTTTTTGGTACACAAATGAGATGACTGGTGGTTGAGGGCCCTTAAATAGCTTCAGGATGGGGCTGGTCACCAGAAGAAACAAGAAATGATTAGAGGGTTGAGACTTTCAGCTCTATCCCTAGACTTCTCAGGAGGCAAGAAAGACTGAAGATTCAGTTGAACATCAATGGTCAATGATTTAATCAAGCATGTCTACTTAATGAAGCTTCCATAAAAACTCAAAAGGGCTTCCAGATCACTGAACAGGAGGGGTTCCCTGTAAAGTGGTGTACCTGGGAAGGGCATGGAAGCTCCGCACACCTTTCCCATGTATGTTGCCCTACACATCTCCTCTATCTGGCTGTTCATCCATATCTTTTGTAATACCCTTCATAATAAATGGGTAAACTGAACTAAGTGTTGCCCTGAATTCTCTGAGCCACTTTAGCAAATAAATTGAGCCAAAGGAGTGGATTGTAGGAACCCAGATTTATAGCCTGTTGGCCAGAATCACACATTGCAACCTGGGGCTTGCAATTTGAAGTGGGGAGAAGTTTTGTGGGGTGAGTCTGTAAGCAGTGGGGTGTGATGCATTCTCCAGGTAGAAAGTGCCAGAATTGTATTGAATTAGAGGACAGCTGGTGTCTGCTGGAGAATTGCTTGCTTGGTGTGTGTGGGAAATCCCATACACATCTGGTGTCAGAAGTGCTGTGTTGAGATTAAGAAAAACATGTTTCTTTTTCTCTCCTAATAACACAAAAAACTAGTTTCTGAACTCCATCACTTCCAAATTCAGATACTATGTGTGAGTATATTAATATATTGAGTAAAATCCATGTTTATTTTCCAGCATAATGAACATTAAGATATGACCACATTGTGGACTTTGTATATGAGGCTTAATTCCCTGCTTCCAGGTCAGAAGGACACCTGTTTTACATCCTTAGTTCAGGAGTAGTGAAACATGCAATTTTTCATCTATGTTTTTATCCATGGTGATCTCCCTTGAATAGGTACAGATGGTAAATAAAAAGTTTACTCAGGTTAGTCACAGATTGCAACACATCGTGGTTTATTTTTAGCCATAACTATAAGTGCTTGAACAAGTGAGTGAATTTGATATTTGAAAATAATGAGAACATGATTTTTTCTAAATTGTAAAAATTTTAGAAAGTAAATATTCTGCTAAAATTTAGCACAAAGCTAATTTTAACTCATTTTTATTGATTGATTGCTAATAGCCTCCCAATAGGGCTTATTTCCAATATTAAGTTTATTTCCAATATTAAGTTTATTTCCCAAATCATTGCCTGCAGTTCACTGAAGTATGTCCCAGGCATTGACCAAAAGGTTTCTTTACATCCCTGTAATCAAATTCTTAAGTTAGGACACACATGTTTTTCTTAGATTCTTTCTTCTTAGAATAAGGAATCTATTTTTGCCCCAGGAGTACATTTGATATACTGGCTTGTCTCTGATGGCACATTTCTCCCAAAATCACATACTGACTACAATTCTTTGGATAATAATAATAAAAAAAGCTAGTTGATCATAACACTCTGATCCTTCAAGTGGAGTTAATAGCAGTAGGCTGAAACCATAATTCACATCATAAGTTACATAGCAGTTGTGCCTATAACACAGTTATGAAAGAGGTGACTTTTCATGCAGAAATACAGTAGCACTTAAACATTGAAAAACTACTTTCTGTACTGCTATGTGAATATTCTAGGGGGAAAAAAAAAGACCTGATTATTTAGTATTTTCTCAGGCAAAACTCCCAATGAATTTGATGAGATGTTTCCCTTAGTAAATAGTGCAGAATTAGCTCATTTAATTTTTCTTGAGCTATTTTATGGTTACACAATAAAGTAGAATATACATGCCAATAAAACTTGTTAAGAGTCAGCTAAGGGATGTGTACTTATTCTTTTATTGTATACAAATAAATGCTTGAAGTATAGATCTTTATTTCCTTAATATTTATTGTTATTTTCTGTCTTGACATAAGAACGATTCTACAAGGGCTTTGATAAATACAGTGAAACTAAACAACCATTCAGTCTACTCCAGTAAATTTGCATCTGTGTTTCCCATGATGATGCTGCATTTTGTAGTCTTTCATATTTTAGAGTGGGTATGTCACATCCATCAATAGTTGGGAATTGCACTCACTGTGAAGCAGAGCCCTAACACACAGAAGTGCCAAACTGATGAAAAAACCGAATTGAAAAGAAATGAAGCAATCCCTAATGAACAGGAGAACATGACTTGTTTAGCACTAAAAAATCAATGAGGTGAAACAGTTTCCCCCACCAAATGAATAGAGTGAAAATCAACCTACCACTGAACCCTGTAATTTCTCATCTTCATACCAACCATATACATGGAACCAACATTCTAACGTGCGTGATTTTTACCACTGAAAGCAAGATAAAGTACATTTCTTTATCAGTTCCCACTTACTCGTTAACCCTTTGCATTTTCATGGTTTAAAGACTTTCAGTAGTCAGCAATAACCTTAACAAAGCCAAATACGTTTTTAAAGTTCACACTACTGTAACAGCTGAAGTATGAAACTCTCCTAGGATGGTTTCTGTGAGATGACGCTCTATTTGTTCTCTTCCCACTGAAGAGCATCTTTAAATTCTGCTATGGTATCATTTTCCTCCTTAACTTTTATCTCACCCCATAAGTGAGAGTATTGCTCAACACTGTTGCTTTACACCTTCATCTCTTCTCTCTTCCTGCTTCCTTTCTCTTACCACTCATCTACGATTTTCAGAACTGACTACCTCTATCTCTATGCAGTTGACACCCAAATGTACAACTACAGTTCTGTTTATCATACAAGAACAAGTCCAGAATTTCAGCTTCTATTTAAATATTTATGGGAATTTCCTCTGGGTGATTGAATGCCCTGGCCTCGGGCTGGCTTTGCCAGCCTTAATTCATGCATTCAGTATGATCGAGGCACAGTGCTCTTCGCAGAGAACACAAGGATGGCAGGACACAGCCTCTGCTCTTTCATGGTTTGCAAACATGTAAGCAGATGAAAACAATGGAATGTGACAGCTAGTGAAATAGAGCAAAGCTCTGTAAGGACACAGCATTTCTTTCTTGTCCTGTCCCCATTTATTCTAATTGCATCACTGTTTTCCTGTACTCCAAACTGGAAACCTCAGATTTATCCTTGTTTCTCCAGTTGACAATTTCCTCTAGATTTACTTCTGAATTATGGTTTGAATGTGCCCCCTGCTTTATATGCCTTTACCTTTCAACTGCTTCTCCTGCTATAATTCTTCAATAATCCCATTACTTCTGCCTCTGGCTTCCCTAGCATGGATGTATCAAGGACTTTCCACGATGGGTCCCAACCTATTTTCTGTTTCTACTTAATATACACATTCACAATCAAACAGAGCTCCATGTATTTTCCAAACAGATCTTTTTGTTAAAAATGCATTTTTTACCTTCAAATTACTCTTATTCTTGGTCCAAAAAATTGAATTCCTATATGTTATCAAGGTTTGGATAATATCCCAATTGCCAAGTAATATTTACTAATCCATCTACTTAAACACAACTTTTCTTCTTCGAACTTTCAGAGACATTTATTTGCACAACTTTCAAGCTTAGAATATTTTGTGATGCATTACAGTTTTATATACCCACACAAATGTGTGCATACACACACACACACACACACACACACACACACTCCTTCTCTCATTAGATGGGGAGATAACATAGTAGAAAGAGTTAGGTTTTAGAATAAGATGGATCTGCCATTCACAAACTGCACTAACTTATTCAAGCTCCCAACTTCTCTGAGTCTTCACTTTCTCATCCATAAAATTAAATGTGAAAAATAATGCAAAGTACCTTGTAGATGAGTACATGGCATATTGCAGGTATTCAGTAAAGGCCAGCTACAATAATAATGAGTACTGGAAGTAGAAACTTATTGGGAAAAGAAACTATGCTCTCCTACTCCATTATTTTTGACAAGTTCTAACAGATGCTTTTGACTGCACTTGACCCTCAGTAAATACATTTTCTATGAATGAATATATAGATGTGTTATACTTCTTAACAATATGTTTTTCTCTCTAAGAACTCTTCAATGCTGCCTCACATTTCAGATTATGTTATGTGCTTAACACTACTTTCAGCATATCTTGGAGCCCATTTGTCCCTCTTACCGTTACGGACTTTCTACAGAACCATCATATTAGACACATAGTCCTTGACCTTTCCAAGCCTTCTCTTTCTAGGACATTTTCTCCATTTCCCAGAATGCTTAATTATCACATAGTTGATTCGCATCTTCTGGAGCCCTCAATTATTACATCGTTAATATGCAACAGGAGATAATTTCATCAATTCCCCATTCCTCTAGCAGCTCCATCCTGTTGGTGTCCCTGGGAGCAAATGCTCTACTCAGCAACTTTTCCTGGTTTCTCCAAGGCTTCAAAGGGCAGCATTTCTAGGCAGTGGCAGAACCAGAATCTAAACACAGCTACACACAACTTTAGAGTGTAAATGCTCAACTATTTATAATCCTACCATCTTGTATTCT
>NW_022436979.1:14168262-14256381 GCF_009761245.1 Sapajus apella | reverse complement strand
CTCTCTCTTTTTTTTTTTTTTTTTTTTTTTTTTTTTTTTTTTTTGGATAGCTCTCTTCCCTTAAGGATGAAAATTATTTACATTGATATTTTTAAAGCTTAAATAACTTTAATGAAATTTGTTCTAACTCCATTATACACAGGTGAAAATGGAGGCTTAGAGCAATTGAAGGGCTAACAAAAGACAAGGGTCTACAATAATTTCTAGAAGAATATAGATCAATATAAGCTTTGGTAACAGGTATAAGAAGGGAAAGATCATGCAGGAAAATTATCACTTTTTTCATATTTACATTATTTTAAACATATGTGATATTGAAAAATATTTTGAAAGAAAGAGTATTTGAATAATTACATTTACTGACAAAACATTTTCTACGCACTTTATAAAAATTACAGAAGTCTGCCACTCACATATTTCAGAATGTATGCTTTCGTGCATGTTTTTGAAGTAATTTTGGAAATGAAATACTTGTACAATTTTAATTACCTGCAAGATTTACCTTTAAAATGAAATATAGGAATTTAAACACATTTTTGGTACAATGTTGAAGCTATTATCTTGAAATTCTCTAGCTTATTCTAGCACTAAATGTTCTATCAGTATACTAAATGCTTTCTGTACTAAAGGATAATTTGAAATAACTACTCAAAATGTGGATGTGGCTATGTTCTCCTATGCTTTGCAAATATATATTTTAATTATGTTTAAAAATATTTTGGCAGGACAACTATTTTTCTATGCCTCTAAAAGTTAAAATACAATTTTACAAAAAAGGGAAAATCAAAAACTTTCATATGATACTAGAAGAAAAAGTATAAAATTTTAATATTACTCAACTTGATTACAGATGGAACTAGTAAGATGTTAAAACTGGTCCAAAGAGCATTTGCCAAGGAAATACTTATAGGCAGTATTGGAATAGTTTTTCTGAATTATCTGAATTATATATGAAGGTTGTTAATACCCAAGATGGCCATAAAGCTGTTATCTTTGAAGTAACCTGCTCCACTTGATAGAATTATTTGCGTCTCTACTGGACAAAAATGTATACATTAGCTTCCGCCCCTACAGAGTTGTGAAACAACTCCGACAATAGTCATTCAAGCCTAGCACTGCTCAGAAACTGGAGTATCACTTGCCTGTTTCCAAGTTTTAGATAATATTTCTGACATGGCTATTTTTGACAATGAGATAATACACTCCAAAATATATTTGTATGTCTTTAACATGCATTGGCAAGTTATTCAAAATGTTTATTCTTTACAGTAGAATACTTTGTATCTTCATTCATATGTTTGCTTTAATGAGCTGAGGGCAAAGTACCCATATCAAATTTCCCTGACATGCTAACTGCTGAAGAACTTTTAGAAAATCTGTAAGGAAAAGAAAATGACTGAAAATCTAAGATAAGAAGAGAACAAACACAACCAGATATACTCCAGGAAATAAATAAAGAGGAATTAAATAAAAAGCCGTCTATACATAACTGATTACCCATAATAATTCCTATTTTCTGACAGTTATACCAACAATTCATTAATAATTTATCTGAATCTATTAATCCATCTCTACTAATAATCACACATTTTTACTTCACAGAAAAAAATAATACATATCAATCACACTAAATTTTATCATGAAATAAAATTTTATCATAAAATAGCATGAACAGAAAAATGCTTTAAAGTAGTAAGAGGCCTATTATTGTACCAATTCATTAAGATGTAATGCAAAAAAACTACATTAGTCTATCTATAGACATATTAGAGTCCCACATTGATTTCCTGTATCTCCAGCAGTACTTGTCTTGAATAATATCTGGATTTATCCACTCGGGTATTAAATAGGCACCTGAATATACCTAGTCTAAAACACTCTTGATTCCCCCAGGCTTCTGTACCTACTGCCTTCTCTGTCCCACTGTCTTCTCTGCCCCTACCCACCCAGTAGATTACATTAAAAAACTGAGGGTTATCATTCAGTCTCGTATTTTTTCCACCCGCAACATTAAATCCTTCTAAAAGCATTTTGACCTTCTGACCTCTCCTAACCACTGCCACAGCTACCACCACCACAGCACTAGACATCATAAGCTTCTCCCAAATCTAAGAAATGTATTCTTCCTTATGTCACTGTTTCAAAACCAATGTCTCTAACCAGTCTCCTTATTCAATGGGCAGCAGCAAAACTCTTCTTTTAAAGTCATGCTATATCACTCCCATGCCTTTTATCTTCCAACGACTTCCCATACCAATAAGAAAAATAAATTCAAAACTTTACCATGACCTAGAGGATGCTAAATGTCGTGATCCCTGAGTAGCTTTCTGACCTCACCTTGTGCCTTAGTTTCTGAAATCAGCAGGTCTTTTAGTTTCTCCAAAAAGTTTTCCTCCTTCATAAGGTCTTTCTTCCAGGTTTTTAAACAGCAATTCCTTTCACATACTTCATAACATTTCTCAGAGAGGATTTTCCTGACTGCTGTCTCAGAAATGTATTCCCAACATTTTCTATTCGTTTAACCAACTGTATTTTTCTTTGTATTACTAAGCACTTAGTATGTTTTAGTTTTATTTATAGGTTTACACTTATTTATTGTCTGCATTACTCAATAGAATGAAAGTTTCACAAAAGCACGGCAATTTTTCCTATGTTTTGTGGTATCTTCATTGCCCAGAACAATACTTGGCGTATGGTAGGCATTATATAAATATTTGTTGAATAGCTGAATTAAAAAGCAAATGATTGAGAGAATAAAATAGAAAATATCAACTTAATAAAAGTTTTTATTGTCTCATATACATGATTAAAAATGTCAAATTACACTCACTTTGTATCATTTTTCAAGAACAATATTCTTTCCTTTCTAGATTTACATGAAGTAATTGCAAGTAGGACAATTTTATTCTATTAATACAGAAGGAAACCAATAGTAACATAAATGAGCCTTCTAAGCGAACAATGTTTAATAGAACTTTGAGAAATGTACATATTATATTAAAATAATTTGTATCTGTGTCATTTGTCATATTATTAAACAGATTTCTCGCCTTTCCTCTGTTAATTCTGTTTATAAACATACTCTTCTAATAATAAAAGTCTAATCAAAATATAGCCCTAACGTTTACTGACAGTTTTGATGTTTTATATTCTGATTTTAAGTAGAAAAATTTAAGATCTTGTATATTTCAAAATTGACTCCCACAAATAGTCAAATAGAAATTTTTAGCACATATTTAAACTTCTTTCATGAAAGCTATTTTTAAAAATTAGAATATGTTTTCTAGAGATTAGCAAAAATAGCACAGAATCCTAATTTTTCAATTTGATAAATGGAAAAAAATCTAATATGTCAAAAATCGAACCTTATGATAGTATTCCTTATTTTGTTTTTATTAAGGTGCATACACATTATGACCTTTCTTATTCCTAATTTTTTCTCTATTCCTCATAGAAAGGACTCAAAACACATGTAAATAAAAATAGTATTATGCACTTTGAGAAGCAATGTGATGAAGATCATTAAGGTCTTATGAAAATGCCATGCCACACTAACAACCTTTCGTTTCAATAGGATTATTTGACCAGAAGAAGAGCAATAGACTTGAATTATTTATTTTCTGCATTCACCTTGGGTTAGAAGGTCTTGACTACGTGGGTAAGAATACAGCACCGCCTTATGATCTCTTACAAAGAATGACACATTTAGGCTGGGCACAGTGGCTCATGCCTGTAATCCCAGCACTTTGGGAGGCCAAGGTGGGCAAATCACTTGAGGCAGGAGTTCGAGATAAGCCTTGCCAATATGGTGAAACCCGTCTATACTAAAAATACAAAAATTATCCCAGCGTAGTGGCAGGTGCCTGTAATCCCAGCTATTCAGGAGGCTGAGACAGGAGAACTGCTTGAACCCAGGGGGTGGAGGTTGCAGTGAGCGGGGATCACGCTACTGCACTTCAGCCTGGCAACAGCATGAGACTCCATCTTAAATTAAATGAATAAAAATAAAAATAAAATAAAATAATGATCCTAAGAGGCCACTAAAAAGAAAGAATGACACATTTGCCACTTTTTCACTAATAACCAACCCATAAGGCTTACCTTCACATTTGAGAGAAATGACATGCAACTTGCATCCAGAATTAATGATATAGACTCAACTCAGAATTGAACTTCTTTACCTATGTGTCAATAATATTACAGCAGTGCTGGCTGCCTACATATGATGATCACAGACTGCCTGATTCTTCTCCCTTCTGCAATTGGTACTCTTTAATCCTCTTACCTATGGATGGGCTAAGGAAACTCTTCCTTTACCACTAGTTTGAGAAGTTGTTATAATTCACAAAGGCATTCTTAAGGTTCATATTCTTTCACATTTTTTTTGAGACAGTCTCACTCTGTCACCCAGCCTGGAGGGCAGTGGTGTCATATTAGCTTACTGGAACCTCTGCCCCTCAGGTTTAAGTGATTCTCCTGTCTCTGCCTCCCAAGTAGTTGGGATTATAGGCACCTGTCAATATGTGTGGCTAATTTTTGTATTTTTAGTAGAGCTGGGGCTTCACCATGTTGGACAGGCTGGTCTCGAACTTCTGACCTCAAATGATCTGCCTGCCTCGGCCTCCTAAGGTGCTGGGATGAGTCGCTGTGCCTGGCCAAGGTTCATATTCTTAATAAGTGTTGATTTCCATTCTTTAAAAAATAGTACAGAAAATAATCATTTTAATATGTTTATTTTCATAATACAGTAGTTTAAGAACCTATGTGTATTTAATGAAAAAATTATATATTATCTTGGTTACCACATGTTTAATGGCCCTGCTTTTAATGTATTTTAAACTACACCAAGTCATTGACTCGAGGCACAGAGGCTATTCAAGTCAACAGATTTAGGCAAACTCTAACTCATAGCAATAGTAAGATGATGAAATGAGATAGCATGCTATCAAATGCCTTTAAAACTGTGAACCTTATCTAAATGTCTTAATTTCTTACAAAGAATAGCTGTCAAGTATCTATTATAATGAGGCACTGTACTATGTGTGCGTTAACTCTTTTCTCATTTTATCTTCATTGTCAAATGAGAATTCATGATCAATTCTGTCTTCCAAATGAGAAAATAGAGATTCATGGTGGAGTCACTGAGGCCAATTATATCTCCTTGCTGAAGGAGGTATAACTGGTAAATGATGAGCAAGAAATTAATTGAATACCAGTTTATCTAACTTCATTCCTGTGTTCTATCTACAACACTCCCAGTGCCTCCAGAAAAAGAAAGAGCTCATGTATGATAACAGTTTTCAAAGATGAAAAGCCCTTTATTTACTGACTCTGCCAAGTCTGGCAAGGGGTGGGGTAGATGGTACCACGGGTATAGTTAACCCTGCTCTAATTTTCCTAAGGATGTTTTAGTTATTTTCTATTTTACCCATCGTATAAAACATGCTTCGTAAGTTTAATAACCTCTTTAATCACTGAGAGGATGTGGGGCTGCTCTCTTGGAGTCTCTAACAATGATGACAAATTCTTTTTTTTTTTTTTTTTTTTTGATAGGGAGTTTCGCACTTTTTACCCAGGCTGGAGTGCAATGGCGCGATCTCGGCTCACCGCAACCTCCGCCTCCTGGGTTCAGGCAATTCTCCTGCCTCAGCCTCCTGAGTAGCTGGGATTACAGGCACGCGCCACCATGCCCAGCTGATTTTTTGTATTTTTAGTAGAGACGGGGTTTCACCATGTTGACCAGGATGGTCTCGATCTCTTGACCTCGTGACCCGGTCGGGCCTGGTTAGTACTTGGATGGGAGACAAATTCTTAACAAAATGCCCATCGATGATAGACTGGACAGGGAAAATGTGGCACACATACAACATGGAATAATATGCAGCCATAAAAAACGATGAGTTTGTGTCCTTTGTGGGGACATGGATGAACCTGGAAACCATCATTCTCAGCAAACTGACACAAGAACAGAAAATGAAACACCGCACGTTCTCACTCATAAGCAGGTGTTGAACAATGGGAACATATGGACACAGGGAGGGGAGCATCACACAGTGGGGTCTGTGTGGGGGAGGGACAGCGGTGGGTGGGGAGTTGGGAAGGGATAACATGGGGAGAAATGCCAGATACAGGTGATGGGGAGGAAGGCAGCAAACCACATTGCCATATATATGCCTATGCAACAATCTTGCATGTTCTTCACATGTACCTCAAAACCTAAAATGCAATAATATATATATATATATATATATAAATACATATTATATATAATATATGTAATATATAATATATATATTATATATAATGCTTGATGGATGCTAGGATGTGCCAGGTACTTCTTAAGATCTGTGGGATGCATTAGAAAACATTGTTCCATGGCTCAGTCTGGATGAAAGAGACAACATTGAATAAGCACAATAAATTAATAACTTATGTAGAACGTTAGAAATTAAGTGCTTGAAAATAGCGCAAGTTAGGAGAGAGTAGTAGCACAGGTGAAGGAGAATGGGAGCAGGGCTGTAATTTTAAATAGAATTGTCAAGAACAATGTTGTTGACAAAAAGATATTTGATCAATGAGGGGATAGAAGTGGGGGGTTAATAATATGAACACAATAGAGACATTAGGGAAGACTTTGGCAGGCAAAGAAAATCATTGGCACAAAGATTTCAAACCCAGTGAGTTTAAAGCAGAATAAGAAAAAAGAGCCAAGGTAGAAAATCGTGATGGTCTCACCTGCCTTCACAAGAACTTTGGCTTTGACTCTAACGGACATGTGAGCCACCAGGAGTACTTGACTGTAGGAATGATGTGGTCTAATAATGTCAGGGTCTCATTGTATAGGGATCAGTTTGGGTCTGTATTAAAAATAGAGTTTGGAAGAACCAAGAAACGGGGAAAAATGGAGACTGGTAGAAGGTTATGTTGTTAATCCTTGTGAGACATGATGATGGCTTAGTCTAGGGTAGCACAAAGTGTAGAGAAGTGTTTGGATTCTGGATATTATTTTTAGTAAGAGCCAACAGGACTATCTTAAAAATGACTGGGAAAGTTGCAGAGGACAAGTTTAGGTTTGGAGTGAGATTAGAGAAGGGGAAGACTTGAGATTTGGCTATGTAGCGCTCCAGACACCTATTAGATAACATATCTTGTCACAATCTTGTGTTTGTTGAAGTCATCAGTAACAACTGTAGTGACCTTCCCTTGAACTCAAGTGTGACCAACCACAGAGTACTTCTCAGTAGAGTACTCCTGGTAACCACTACCAATGGACATAAGCTTACATTAGATGAGGAAGCTATTTGCCATCACGCTGAATTGCTGGTTGTTACATGAAGCATTAACCAACTGCATAGGGTAGATGTTTCCTCTACTCGCTGACAAATACTTATGCTTTTATCTTTTTTTTTTCTTTTTTTCTTTCTTTTTTTGAGACAAGGTCTCACTCTGTCACCCAGGCTGGAGTGCAATGCCATGATCACAGCTCTTGACCTCCTAAACTCAAGCAATCCTCCCATCTCAAACTCTCAAGTAGCTGTGACTACAGGCATGCACCACCACACCCTGCTAATTTTTAAAATTATTTGTGGAGGTGGGGGTCTCACTATGTTGCCCAGGTTAGTCTCAAATTCCTGGGCTCAAGAATCTTCCCATCTTGGTTTCCCAAAATGCTGGGATTTCAGGCATGAGCCACCATGCCTGGACTGCTTTTCCTTTACATATGCATGTGAGGTACAGACTCATTCAGAGTGCATTATTCAGATCATTTTGTTAGTGGAATGTGATCACATTAGAATTACATCTCTCTGAAAATGTGTTTTCTTTTTGACTTGGAATCATTAAAACCATGAGATAATTTACACACATTATAAGCCATAAATTCAAAATTACATAATAATGTCTTCTGCAATTCTGTGTATTTCTACACAGCTTGCTTAGCAAAAAAATAAAATAAAACTGAAAGGTGGTCTTTTCTGTTTTCCTTTATACTTTACATAACAGTTCTGATAAACTCCAATTCTGGGTCAACATCTCATTCCAATAGCATTTAAAGGTCAATACTAAACTGCTTGATTTCTTTCAAACAGAGAACTGTTTTCCAGACAGTATTCTAACTTGATGTATCCATGTGAAAAGGGAGATGAGGTTAAGTGAGCCATCAAAGCAGGTGGCTTAGTAAATAAGGATAATGTTCAGAGAGGAGAAAGGGAGCAAACAAGAATTCATCTCCGCTGTTGCTGTTATTGTAATTACCAGTATCTAGGAGGTAACAATAATTATGCCTAAAGGAAAAAAGAAGATAAATATAACAGCTCAGGATCTCTACACACCAAGACAATTAATGCACTGGATAAAAATATTAGGATTCAGAAAGATCTTGGCAGATCGAGTGACAGGCAGAAACCGACAGAACGGTGTTTAACAAGGATAAATTAAGTTCCCAATTTAAGAACCTTTATTTGGATGAACATATAATTTTGTATAAGTATTCCAATATTTAAAAGATAAACATCTATTATAGTTTATAGAGAAAAGACAGAAAGCCAGGACACCTGGCATCTGGTTATAGATTCTCAGAAAACTACATATGTGACCTTGGCAAATTGCGGTAAAAACTCATTTCACCACTCTCAAAGTGATGGAGGCCTGTCTTCATCCTTAGTCCTTTCCCTTCCTCATGTAAAAATTTCTACGAGCCTAGATACTGACTGACATGATGTCAATACAGGAATGCAGCTAAACCATTTATCCAGGTTTTAGTCACTGCATAAAATGTACAATCATATTATATGTATGCACTTCCAATAAGTACATACCCAGAGAACTTAAAAGATAAGCTTTCACCATGCTACTCAGGAGGCTAAGGCAGGAGAATTCCTTGAACTGGGACCAGGTAGGCAGAAGTTGCAGTGAGCTGAGGTTGTGCCACTGCGCTCCAGCCTGGGCTATAGAGCAAGACTCCATCTCAAAAACAAAACAAAACAAAACAAACCCATAAGCTTTACTGTATGTGTTTTCCAGGTCTTGTAGCATTTTCCTTTACCTTGTCAGAGTTCAATTTCATGAGAAGGCAGACATAGAATTGTATTTTTAGAAAACACTGCCTAATGTTTATTTACTAACTTTATTGAAAATCCAATCACATATAAAAGTAATACACAAAACAATTTGTAGGATGTATGTTTGATGAAAATTAAATATTTCTCTAATGAGATTACTGTTTTTTCCTTAAAGTCTGAAAGTCATTGACTCTCATACTATCTCATTCAACAAAAAATCACAAAATTTTATAAGTCAGACTTATCCTGAATTCTGTTATATCTTGCATTGCTTTTGTCAAAATATAACTCATATCTGTGCAGTCATTAAAAAATTTCTTCACAGGAGATCTGAAAAAATAAAGCTCTATGAAGCTCCCTATTTCAGTGTGTGTAACAGAAAAGAAAATAAGGATTCCATCTAACTACATGCTGCAGCTGAACGGGCCAGTTCCTGGATATTGCATACAATTCCACTGGGTGCCCGAGAGTATTCTTCTTCAGAACCCAAGAAGATTTGATCAGCTTTCTGTTGACAGTGCAAATCCAGAATTAGCTACAGTAAGCAGAATAATCAATTTGTAGTTTTTGGCCTTCTGACCTTCTAAAAATCCCTGCCAATACACTGTACAGATACTGCTGAATGAAACTGTGATTGGCAGGCACTTCTCATGAAGATGTAAAGAGAACATTTCTGTTGCGGTCCTACGTCAAATTAACCATCCATATGCTAAACAATATCCCCTATTTAGACAGAAGATCCAATATGGAGATTAAAAAGCCTGCCGAACAGTGTCTTCATAGCACTCTGATATTGTCACTAGCACATTGGAGATCAAGTGTTGGACTAGCTGTTGATAGAAGTTTGAATGAGAGTTGAGTGATTAATTCAACTGGATCTTAAAAATATAAACCTGCATCTTTCTTGATACAGTGGTAAAACTGATGTATTTAAGACTAAGTTTTCAGTCTGAATGTTTTTGTAGGTGGAAAATAAAAAAGTTTAGAAAATGGAAATGATCGAATGAAACAGAACATATGCCACTTTGAATGTGATAATTCATCTGGGTGAGGTTTGAGGTTTGTCTGGCAATACTTTAACTGTATCTTAGACAATGGAAGAGTTATTCATTTATCAAGGAATAGAGATGACCTGACTAAGACGGATTGCAAAGCTCTCAGAAGCCCTGAAACTTCGGGACTTTCAGCTGAGCAGATACCAAGATCATTTCTGCAGGTCTTTTAGAAACAGCCTCATATCCTCACATACCAGTTTTTCCTTAGTTCTACTAAACTACTGCAGCAGAGAAGATTAGTTTGCAGGTGACTGTATTCAAATTTTAACCACATACCCTGGGTGAAAACAAATTTCCTCTATCCTTTGCACAACTGCTATGTACAAGAGGCACCATTCACAGAACATTTAAACCTGCTGCCCACTCCTTCGTGCCTGCTCCACCACTTTCCATCCTGCCCTGGGAAAAGGCATTACTTTGTAATTTTATTGTAATTGATATTGGAGTGAGACAACTGATGATTTTTTCAGGATAGAAACTTCATATCTACATTGTGCTGTATGATACCTAGAAGGTGATTTTATGTGATTACTTTAGGTATTACAATGTTGTCTTTTAATAAAATGTTTAATATCTTCAGTGTGTTTAAATGTATTAGCCTAATGTCTCATAAATATGGACATTAATAAACATTTGGTGAATAGTGAAATGGCAATGTTATAACTGACACACTACTGTTTGCATTATTGCATATTTTAAGGGTATTTGTACCTTATATTTATGTAATTTCAAGCTTTTCTCTAATGTCAAATCTATAGGCATGCTGTCATTGCTTTTGGTAAATATTTCCTCTACTTTTAATTTAGGGGCAATGTATTGACCTCTGCCAAAGGTATTGATCTGCCTATAATCAAAATAATATTTTCACATGGTAAAAAATAAAACTTTGAACATAAAACAACAACAAAAATCTGTAATATTTTGCTGCTCTGTGTATCTGAATCTCCTTTTCATGTAAATGTGATTTTGTTTTCTACATCCTCTCTTGATTTTAAATTGTATATTTTATTCTTCTTACAAGGCCTTATTTTATCATTTTAGTGTTATTCCCTCAATTTCACGTGTTCTTGAATCACTTCTGAAATACGTGTAATCAGCCTTTTGAAATACATTTACTCATGAATCAGAGATTCCTGGAAATTGAAGGCAAGGGGAGTTCTTGGGTGATACCCATATTTAAAAGAAACTCTAAAATTCATGTCTTAAGAACTGAGATATAACCGCCCCTTCATTCTGCTCCACTCCATTCATTTCTTCCTGAATGCAGATTTTTTTTTTCCTTTTTGAGATGTAATTGTGGTCTTGTTGCCCAGGCTGGAGTGCAATGGTGCAATCTCGTCTCACTGCAACCTCCGCCTCGCCGGTTGAAGCGATTCTCCTGCCTCAGCCTCCCAAATAGCTGGCATGTGCTACCACACCCAACTAATATTGTATTTTTAGTAGAGATGGGGTTTCTCCATGTTGGTCAGGCTGGTCTCGAACACCTGACCTCAGGTGATCTGCCCGCCTCAGCCTCCCAAAGTTCTGAGATTACAGGTGTGATCCGCTGCACCTGGCCCTGAATACTGATCTTAAATAAACAGCAAGGTCACATTTTAAAATTTGCCAGGTCTGTGATACAGTCACATGACACTTTCCAGCCTTATTTCAAAAGTCACTTTGCTTGGAATAGCTCTCTTCTTCCCCAGGCAGAGGAAGAAGCTGCCTCTCTCTACTCTTACAGCATTTTACACTTACATCTGTTATAACTCAAATTACTTGTATTGCAATTGTGCATGCATATATCTTTCTCCCTCACCAGACAGCAAGTTTCTTGTGGGTAAGAAAAATGTTCTCCTGTATCTTACTGACTGGTGGAAAATCTGTATGGGCTAAATCATTAAATCAAATACTCTCTTTACACTATTTATCTGTGACAACATAGACTCTGCTATAGGAGGCAAAACGGTACTCAAATCACTATTCTTTTCCAAGTTAATGTAATACCAAAATTAAACCAGTGGTGGAACTATGCACCACCACATCAAACACGCACCGCGTGTCCACAGGAACACCATTTTTTTTTTTATTTTTTTTTTTTTTTTTTAATGCCAGTTAATAAGTGTACATGATATGTAACCTCATCTAACTGCCTGAAGGATGTTTTGTCCCAATCTGAGACCAACTGGAAGCACACTAACGAGGTATCAGGAATTTTTCAAGGATTTGAAAATCCTTCTTCTGCTTCCTATCCAAGAACCAAAGCAAAGGAAGCCAACTAGTGCAGGTGTCTGCCTGCCTTGTGGTTCCTGCATCTTCCCCTGCTATGGGCCTTTATATTACTCTCTTGGGAGTTCAGCTGAAGTGTTATAGACTGGATCAAACATCTTACTCTCTTCTATTTAAATTTTTCCTTTTCCCAGGAAAGATCCTTTTTATCGTTGTTTTCTGTAAAGTAGGTAGTTGCCTACATCATCGGGAACAAACTCTCTATTCTATAACATAATAAAACTCTAGGTCCCATCTCTGCAATTTCTGGGCCTCCATGTATAAAGAGATGCTTCTGGAATACCTACCTTAAGTGACTGGTTCTTGTAATGGAAAATCTGACTTTCAAAAAGATTATTTCCAAAATGGGCAATAAGACTTATGGAGGACAAAATCAAATGTTGAATTTTGCTTTCACTCTGCATTCCCTCTTTCTTAATTCTGGAGATGGCTGATTGAGCCTTCTGACTTAGGAAAAAAGATCATACAAGAAAGAAAGTATGAATAAACATAAACTCTACAGTTTTTCCATGTTGATGCAATAATAATAATAAATCCCACTAAATAAGCAACTCTTTTGTGTGCTTATTAAACCCTATATTATTCACAAATTGAACCTGTGAGGCGGAGGTTGCAGTAAGCAGAGATTGTGCCACTGCACTCCCCCCTGGGCAGCAGAGTGAGACTGTGGGAAAGAGGAAGGAAGGGAAGGAAAGGGGAGGGGAGGGAAAAAGTATCCCACAGAAGAGAGAAATCACTTGGGAAAAGCTTCAGGGGAAGATAGAGACAAAATCATTGTCCAGCAAGCCTGAGAGTGCAGAATCAGGACTCAGAAGCAGTCCTGATTCTGGCACCTGCCTGTAAACTCTGTTGCTTCACCTCTGAGTCTCAACTTCTCTGGCATTTGTAAAATGAGAAAACTGGACGGGGTGATCTCAAAGGAATCTTCCATTTCTTAGAAGCATAATTGTACTGCTTGATAAGCTATTTCACAACGTTTAAGTAGGAGGCTTGCTATTGATCAGAAAAATAAAATAAAAATGCAACTTTTGGTGCAGTTTAATAAGTAATGAGCTTCTTTGACAGTTGAAAGTCAAACCCTGCATTTGGTGATGGCTTAACCTTCACACCTTCGGGAATATTGTGCTTTCCACTCTTCCAGGGGACTTTATTTTCTAAGGGGATGGACAGATGTCTTCAGTATAGCAGAACTGAACAGGGAAGCAGGATATCCCTAATTTATGCTTTTTAAAGATTTTTAAAATTTAAAATACCTTTTATGAAACAAGTCAATATTTTAATATACTTTCTAAATTTAGCAAGAAAGGAGATCAGAACAATTTTTTTCAAGCAAAATTTGAGAAATAAGGACAGTTAGCTACAGTTTAATGACAAACTTGCTGTTTTGAATGTGTGTGCATCCCAGGGGAGTCTGTGGACACATCAGATCTGTGATTTTAAATGAAGCTGTTTCAAAGGAAGACTGACAGAACCAAGCCAAATGATACAGCACGGGTTGAAATGCACAGGGTATTTCTCAAAGAAAGGATTTGTTTCTTTGTTTGTTTCTTTGATTTTGAGATGGAGTCTTGCTCTGTTGCCCAGGCTGCAGTGCAGCAGCACGATCTTGGCTCACTGCAACCTCTGCCTCCCGGGTTCAAATGATTCTCCTGCCTCAGCCTCTCGAGTAGCTGGGACTACAGCCGTGCACCACCACACCCAGGCTAATTTTTGTATTTTTAGTAGAGGCGAGGTTTCACCATGTTGAACAAAATGGTCTGGATCTTTTGATCTCATGATCCACCCACCTCGGCCTCCCAAAGTGCTGGGAGGACAGGTGTGAGCCACTGCACCCAGCCAGAAATGATAGTTTTGAATAATGTTTCCTTTAGTTTATTTTTCAAATTCAGACTCTCTGGCTCCACATGTAGTCAGATGAAAACCACAACTTTGGTCTGTAAAATGGCAATCTAAGCAAAGCCCTTCTCCTTTGAGAAACAATAGCATTGTAATTGTGCTCACATCCTGGCGTCAAGACAATCTGGACGCTGGTTCCTCACTGAGTAGATGTGGGTATGTTACTTAAAACTGATCAGCTATAGTTTTCTCATTCACCACAAGAGGGACATAGGAGTAACCACATATTGGGTTTTTTGTGGATGACAGCAGCCAATCCTTTAAAAACATTAAGCATAGTGATTGGCAGGTAGTAAGTGCTCAAAACTTGTGAGTTTTAGTTTTTTAATCTTAAAAAAAATCTGTAAAACATAGCTTGCAGCTTATAAAAACCATCAAAATAAGGACAACAATGATAATATTAATAAAGGCTACTAGTTATCTAAATTGCAATATCTCTTTTTTTTCTCTCTCCACAACATTACCCAATATGGGTTCAGATTTCCTTGCATGTCAATCAGGCAAAGTTTCAAAAACCGGAGGAGCAAGCGAGGCGTTTCTAGGTAGTGTGTCTAACTCTGACTCTAGCCCAGGTGAGGAACCGGGCAGGGCCAGGGCTGGGTTCTGAGAAACTCTCTGCTTGGCTCTCCAGGCACAGCTGGCGTGTGCCACTATGCCTGACACTGATCCCAAACTCAGACTTCTCCACTGTGCAAATCCCCCTGCTTTCTTCTGTTGCAAGGGCACGGCAAGATGCAAATTCTCTTACTTTGTGATAAAAAGAAACCTCTCTGAAAAACCTCTGACCTTGCAAACCTTGCTTATTGTTCTGAATTTCTCTGCATTTCCCTCATTTTTTTCCACTCTATGCTCTTTATGATCCAAGCAACACATTTTCCTCTGAATATCCTCTTTTTCATCCAACTTTAAAAAATTCAATTTAGACAGTACTTATTGAATGCACAAAAAAATCATGAGGCCTTGCTCCTGTTTTCAAGGGGCTTAGAATGAAAATGTAAAAAGTAAAGAAGATACACAGACAGGAAACAAACAATGATCCTATGATACTCTGACTTCCTTTATGAGTCTGCTGTACCAACAGGTACTTGCGACTTTGTAATCTTCGAGTCAAGGATTAGGTCCTCACCAGTATGATAGCCAGTACCCACATGTAGCTACCTAAGTTCTAATTAATCAAAATTGAATAAAACTACAAATGCAGTTCTTTAGTCACACTAGCTGCATTTCAAGTGCTCAATATCTACACAGAGCAAGTGGGTACCATGCTGGACAGTGCTACAGAATATTCCTATTATTGCAGAATGCCTGTTAGATGATGCTGATCTAGGGGACATTGACTTGTGTTTTGCATTCATGGAGATGCTCAGATTATTACATTAATTTTCCTTCTACAAAATTCCTTTTAACGTTTTCTGAAATAATCTAGAATGCAAACAAGTGACCTTTTGAGCTATATGTGACTGATCTACAGGAATATAAATAACATGGGATATTTTAGTAAAGGATTTGATTCGTAAATTTTGAGTCATCTATAAAAGTTTGTTGTTGGAGGGAAATTCCAATTACATATGTAGAAAAAGTGATTTTATTTGCACATTATTGGCTTTTAAAATGATTCGCATGTAAACAGGATAGTACAAAGCAGTCTTCTCTCTGTGTGTGTCTGTGTGTGTGTGTATGTATGTGTATGTGTGTGTGAGAGAAAGAGAGAAAAGAGAGAGACATTGCTGATGACAATGACGCTTCCTCATTTAGTATAACAGAAATTTTCACTCAAAGGGATCTAACACATGCCTACTAAAAATAAAACAATAATAACAACAATGAATCCAAATTACCATAGCAATCTCTACAGGTCCATTTGATAGGAATAATAATCTCACCTCAGAATACACAAAACAAGAGTTAGCAAAGGGCAAGAATGATGTGGTGAAAAAGCCACTTAGGCATTTTATCCTTGCTAATATATGAGTAAGATTATCTGTTTTAAAAATTAAAGGTCCAGTTGAGTTGCTTCATACCTGTAATCCCAGCACTTTGAGAGACTGAGATGGGAGAGTCACTTGGTGCCAGGAGTTGGTGATCAGCCTGGAAAACACAGTGAGACCCCATCTCTACAAACAGCAGCAACAACAACAAAAAATAGAAGTGAAGCAAACCCCAGAGCTCTGCATTTTATCTATCTTAAACTACCCCCAAATGCTGTGAACTACACACTAGACCATTACAGAACTTACATATGATGCAGACTCTGATATCACAAGGTTGCATACATATAACATTTAAATTCTGCTCTATATCAACAGATGCCACTACAGAGTTCAGCAATAGCACTCTGTATGATTAAGATGGATGGGACACTCTAAATTCTGCCTTGTTCTTGGTGCTTATTTAAGTCGCTGGCACTGAAGAAAACAAAATTCAAAAATAGTCTTTTTCCAGATGCTCACCAACCCCTCCCAACTCCCCATCCACTCCGGCAGCATCCAACCTTACAAAGGAATTCTCAAACTGTTTACTGGTAGAGTTAATCTTGCTTCCCATGGACTTTTAAACACTGCAGAACCCTTTTGGTTGATAAATGCTGTTTAAAGTTCTTAATTCATTATTTGGATCTCTCTATACTCAAAACGTTTCTATGAGTTCTTCTTTGTCTTCCCAGGAATCTTTTCTCCTGGATTGTCTTAATGCAAAAATTGAAGTCACCTAAACTATTACAGATGCTTCAGCTTTTACACTTTGCGCCTAATTGCTGCCAGATGCAATCTAATTAAACCCACCAGGCGTCTCCCCTCAGGTTAGAGTACCTCACAGAATCCTTGCTACGAAAAAAATATGGAACAGTAGAATGCCACATATGTAATGAACCCTTCATGAAGCAGTTGATAGGTGGGTTTAAAAAAACTTTTTTTGTTGACCGTAATAGAAGGAGTGAGAATAAATTAACTAAGAAACATGTAAGCAATGATGTTCATGATTATTGTGTCATTCCATTGCTCCCAAACATATTTATTGCCTCAAAGTGTCTTTTCTTCATCTCACTGAAAATGTTATCTACTTATCATGCTAAATAGAACAATACAGCTCAAAAAAACGTGTGAGATTTTTCAGATAGACATACTATTTTATTTTCTCAAGGATGTGCACGTAAGAATTAATATACCACATAATCTTAAGTTATATCTAATTTTATTCATTGTTTAATTTTTCATATATAAAGCATTATTTGTTAAATGCTTAATATCTTACATTAAACCTTCTGTGTTAATATAGTTGTATAATTATGATTCCATAAGCCTTCTTGCTTACTAGTGTATCACTACAACCTTCAGACTAAAATCTCAGATGGAGACAATGACCACCTTAATTGTAACCTTAGTGTGATATAATAACTATCTGCAGTTGACAAAGTGCTTATCAGAGTCAATGCATTTACATTTGAATTTTATTTGAACCCTAATTTATAATATATTTAATTATTTGTTCCTTATGAAAAAATGTTCAGTTTATAAGAAAAAATACTACACCTATGTACAGAAATATAATAACATTATTAATATAATATTAATAGAATGTTTTTGTATATGCAAACTGGGTTTATTCTTTTCTAATTTTGATGATTTTTTTCAAAATAGCAAATTACTTTTCAGAGTTAAGACTATAACTAAAGTAGTTTAAAATAAGTTAGTTATTATGATCAATTTTTATTAAGTGAAACTTATAATAGTTTAATAATACCTTGAGCAAACATAGAGCACAAATAGAAAATGTATTATGTCATTTATAATTCAAACATTAAACAAGATTTTTCTATCCTTTATTAATTTTTAAATGAATGCCTTCTTAAGTTATAATAGAAATATCTAAAAATTATGTATTTAGTTCCCTCTACCAGCAAAACAATAAATTCATACATAGTAGCTAAAATAATATTGAACTTTAAAAAATAATACTAGACTTCCTTATAATTTTTAAATAAAATATGATAGTGTATGACTATCATTTGATATTATTATAAGATGCATTCATAGTAAAAGATATTTCAATGACTATCATGTCTAATAGTCACCTATGATATTTCTCCATTTTGTTATGAATATCCTTTTATAACAATATTTTTCCTAGAATTATTTGCAATTGTATATATACCAATATTTATGTAAAGAAGAGCAGTTTCATAATTAGCAATCCAAGCACAGGCCATCAGAAAAATGTTTTATTTCTTCTCATTTTAGTGTTTTAGATACATTTGATTTTAAAGTTAATCTATATAACTATCACTTTACTGGCATATCTTAGGATAAAATCTCAAAGGCTCAATTATGAAAGTGACCATAGCGTATTACACTATGGTCAGCTCCAAACATTCTTGTATATTCTATAATGCTACTTCATAAATAAAAAGTCAATATATTGCAAAATAAACAACTCAATGAGGAATAGATGAGCAGGGTGTGTGTGTGTGTGTGTGTGTGTGTCTTTTCCTAGAAATGTTTAATGATAAGGCTAGGTTGTGCTTTTGATATTCCTTCCCTGGTCTTGCTAACACACACTTCAAGGCTGCAATCACTAGATTAAAGTAATAACGCACTAAGTGTAGCTCCAGGCTACACTTTTAGCTGACACAAATCATCTTTCACTGGACACACTTTATAGTCTCTAACACAGATGACTTTGCTAGAAAAGTTAGTATTTGCCAAGCTGGGGTTATATTTATAAACTGTCATAAATCTACAGTTAGCCATCATGAGTTTTTGAGTTTGTAATGAAGTAGTTCTGATGTAGTCAAAATATATTCATTATATTTTTAAATCACATCAGCTTTAACCAGTGTATCCTACAAGTAAGTGCTAGCTGATCTGGGTTCCTAGAAATTCCTGAGAATTTTGGCTGAAGCCTCGCAGTTTCATTTGCTCATTTAAAACAGCACATTTGTCTTCAATTTAGAAAAAATAAACTAGTAGTTTAAATGCAAAAGTAAGGAAGCAGCATATCTGGCTGAATTATAATAAGTTGCAAGAAAATGTACTCACACCATAAAATTGTCTATTCTAACTTTATAAAATACATATTTTACATTAAAATTTGATGTCTGATTTCAATAATAAGCTTTTAGAAATGTCTGTTTATAAATATATAATAAACAGATCTGAATCACTGATTGCTTATCTAGACATCTTTAGAAAAACTAAAAAAACAATTCATGTACAGGAGTTTATAATTTAACTGGTAATATTGAGTCTAGGAAGAGCTACAAAGTATGCTTTTTGAGGAGTGTCAAAACCTAAGAGAGATTTTAGTATTTCTACTTCGTGAAAATGAAACATTTATTTTCCTCATTCATTAAAGGGATAAAACATAAGTGATTAAATAATTATTTTTATGGGAAACAAATGCTATTGATAATACAGTTTGCATGATTCTTCTAAAGAATATAGAGTTAACCGTGGAACTACACTAGCAAACAGTTTTGTGAGAAACTTCAATTATGGCATTTTTTCCTTTCCCCATACCCAAATCACAAGTCCTGTGACATACAGAACTATGTTTATCTGACATTAAAGCACATTTTACCAACTAGAACATATTGAAACACATCAGAATGTGATAGTGAAACAAGATTTACCAAGAAATCCTCATACCACATTTGATTACAATCTTTTGCCTCACTTTGAAAACAAAAACCAGACAACTGATATTTCAAAGTTTCATAATATCTGTGAAAATAAACATTATATATTTATACAAAAAAACTACGTAAATCCACATATACAAGGGTATTATCAGTTTGGGAATCATAGAGATTGTGAGAATTTGTAGAGTAGTAAAATAGTGACGTGATTTCTTTGTCTTAGAAAACAATATGCAATTTCTCATAAGACACCATAACAGGCCAGTGGTCCACATGTTTAGGGGTACACTTACAACATTGATTTACGTCATCTGAATCCTTAGGATGGTGCATGCTGATTAGATACAAATTTTTATTAAATGAGCATTGTTATATGCAATAATATTTATAAAACATTACTTTAGAAGACTGGAAGCTACTTCACAAAAGGAAACAGCTAACCTTTAAATTTGTTTTTTACTACAGATGACAGTGGAGGTGATTAACAGATGTAATGATTCCATGATGGAGTTTTGAATATATTTAGTGTTACATAAGCCTGTTCTACTACATTTGTTCACAGTTGAAAATCTATGATGGTATTAAAAAGGTAAATTAAAAAATGGCAAAAACATCTTGCTCTCTATTCATTGTTAATATCATTTTCTAGTGTATGAAAAAATGTGACTAAACATTTCAAATTGTAAAATTTTTCTTAAGAATTCACTTAAGCCTGTTGGAATAACTTATTTGAAAACATTTGAGTTACTAAGAAATATTCAGCACTTTATGTTAAGGGGAGTTTTTCCTGAGTCCCAGTCTACTTGTTTTCAAAATTCCCTGGATATGGGCTAATTCTAAAACACAGTGCTAATATAAAAACTACAGAGGTAACAACACTGCCTGTCGTCACATTACCTACCTAGTAAAAGTCTAAAATTTAGGTACAGATTAGTCATTTCCTTTTGAAGGTGGGAGAATATTAGGCTATATTTCATGGAGAAATAAAGTGGGCTATTTCAAGTCTGCTGATTAGTACAGTGCCTAAGAATAACCCCTATATTTATAGCAAGAATAAAGACTAAATCAGTGGAGTGACATATTTTACTATTTAGAACCAGGACATGAGTTACAAAATCTGGAGCCAGCGTGCCTGTCTTCAGGATGTTTGGACATGCGTGATGCTTCCATATGAATATGTATGTATGTATGCAGGTGCATGCATGCAGTATGTATATATGTCCAATGTATGTGTGCATGCCTGATGTCTGCCTGATGTGTCTATTGTGTATGATATGTGTATGTACATATATACGTGTGTGCATCTATACAGTTGATAAGATTTCAGTCTTATTCTTTGTTTGAGGACACCATTTTTACTCGGGTTCTCCTTCATTCTGCATTTCTGCAAGATAGATTAAAGAACCTGGATAACATACAATGTAAAAAATAATGTAATAAATTGTTGCAGATTTTACAGAAAAGAGGCACTAGCTTTAAGACAAAGGTTTCACTTAAAATGGTCAATTTCAGGTTCTATTTTTCTCCCATTTTTTTTTTAGCCTCCTTCATTCACTTATCCAGACCCCAGCTATCGATTTCTTATCTTTGTCTTCTCTGCATCAACCATTTCTCCTCATCTCAATTCTGCTACTTGTATTGCAATTCACTTTGTTACCTATTTTTCAAAGAATTTTCCACTTATTAAACATTGCTTCTTTTCTAAGACATCTTCTGTTTTTAGTGTTACATAAGCCTGTTCTACTACATTTGTTCACAGTTGAAAATCTATGATGGCATTAAAAAGGTAAATTTAAAAATGGTAAAAACAACTTGCTCTCTATTCATTGTTAATATTGTTTAGTAGTGTATGGAAAAATGTGACTAAACGTTTCAATTTGTAAAATTTTTCTTAAGAAATCACTTAAGGCTGTTGGAATAACTGGTAGATATGCTGTTACAGTTTTAGAAAGGTTGTTTTGGTGTCATTCTAAGTCATTAATATACTGTGATTACACGACTACACTTTTAATTAGCAGGTATTAGATTTTACAAGTTTATTTTTTGCAAGTGATTTATTACTGAATTATGACTATGTTAGCAGGAAAATTGAATATTTATTTTTTTTCTTTTGTCCTTAAATTCTCTTTTTAAAAGTTGCATAGAAACAATTCTTAAAGCTCAAAGGTTATAGATTTAAAGCAATATCAGAAATAGTAAGAATTTCAGGGTTATTAAAATGCTGTCTTTAGAAGCGTGGCTTACTACGTAGACCCAGAACAAAACAACACATGAAAAGGAGAGTCATAGCACCCTAAACAAATCAAAATAGTAATGTATTGCAACACCTCCAAGTTACATTTCCAGTTTTCCTGGATTACACATTTTGAAATATGCTTAAATATAATTTCAGTTTTGCAAAATAGGTGTGCAGTTTAATGATGCTTTTAATGGTTTTCAAAATATCACATTAAGTCACCTACCCTTCTGCAGTCTCGACGTTTGTTTCTCTCCCATTTCCCTCTGTTAAACTAAATCTGATCTTGCCTAAAGGTGCAAGTATACTTATATGTGCAGGGACTTCAATAATTCATATTTTTGACATCCAGACATTATATGACCCACTGAATATTCTTAATTAGTTGGGGACAGAAGCATCTGTATGGATTCACAAATTATTTTAAACATGCTTTTAAATATTTTAAATTAGAGCTTCCAATTAAAATTGTACATGTCACATTGTCTCATTTAATTCCACTGTTCTTTTTAGGAAGCACAGCCTCAGCTGAACAAACCTCACTGATGTGAGCTGAGCTCAATTAGTTTCTGATGTTCTGCCAAATTGCCTCATTACCTGTCACCCAAACACCACTGACACTTTTAAACTTGAGCATTTTGCATCCATATTGTTGTCTTTAGAACAAAAATAATTATTCTCATTAGAGTAGTAAAAATAAGCAGTTTGCTAATAAACAGTAAACCAATATATTTGTAATATAAATAACAGAATAAAGCAATGATGAGACATAACTGTGTGCTCATAGGTATACATATATGCCCTTGTGAGGACACACGAGCACACAGGTTTTTAAATTATATAGACTCTGGGTCCTTCACGCAGTCCTTGGAGGTTATCACAATTGCTTTGTCCACTGGGTTTTCCATATTGCTTACAATGTATTGATGAAAAAAGATACTAGGAGTTTTCCAATCTGTATATATTTGAATTTAAAATGTACCTTACCCTAGGATCATAAAACCTAGAGCCGAAGCATTCCTCATTGTACAGAAGGCTTAAACTGGCTTAAAAGACACTTACACCACATTCTAGAAGAGAAAGTATAAACAATGACTTCAAACAATCTTTATTTGTAAATCTCTCATTAATGTTGTTGACCACTTATCAAAATATTGACCCACAGGTAAAGATTTATGTGGTTTTAACCATGGCATCTTTAGTCACCTGAATGACTTTTCTTTCTCCCTTGTCTTTTATTCCTTGCCTTTTGCATAGGGAAACAGGACAGAAGGTTAGAATCTAATTAAGAGATAATGTTTTTTCAAAGTTGGTCTATACGCGACATGTGTTGAAACACAAACCTTTTTTTCTTAATGGCTGGCTGAAGATCACTAATAGAGAGAGAAAAAGTTGTATTCCATTAACAGCCTCATGATACTGTAAAATACACTAGTTAGAAAAGTTTCTGTTTGCCAGTGGCTTTCAACCCCAGCTGCACATTATAATCACCTGGAGAGTTTTTAAAACATACCCCTGCTTGGGCTCTACTGTATACCAATTAAATCAGAATCTTGGAGCTAGAGCTGGAGGCATGGGTATTTTGTAAAACCTTCCTGGCTGATTCCACTACACAACCAGGGATGGGACCTACTGTTACAAGAACTTCCACCTTACAGATTAGAGATAAGCATGGCACCAGGTGCAAGCACATACCTTTCTCAGGGACCTACATCTATTCTTTATTTTAAATAAACTCCAAAGGACTCTTTAAAACTAAAATTACCATGAACATAATTTTATGTTACTTTAAATATTGTTGGATGTGTCTATATTATTCCTCCTGAGTTTGTATTGACATATTTATGAGTCTTAAATTTATTTTGTGGTGGAATTTAGGTAATCTAAGGCACTCAATATTTGTGTAACTAAAACTATATTATTTGTAACCTCTACTTTAGGATGGAAGAATCCTTTTTATCTTGCATATTATGAGATTAAATGTCACACACCTTAGTGTGGCCTTGGATACAAACCTGGGGTAATTATTAGAAGATTGGGCCATCTGAATTTCTCTCCCACCCAAGTTTTATGTTGATCTCATTACACATGCATTGTTATCAGTGTTCTTGAAAAATGTGAATAACCTGGAATCTGCAAACACTGAACAACAAGCCATTCAGGAAAGGAAATTTGCTCCTGTGCTATAGGGTTCATGCCACCAGCAAATATCAGTGCGCAATTTACTTTCAGCACCCTTTCCACTTAGCAGAGGCAGTCTGCAAACACACAAAGAGGTTACAAGAATAATATATTGACTGACAAATGAGCTTCACTCAGCATGGCATGCAGAGTTTTTACCTTCCATGCCTCTAAGTCAGTAATTTTTAAGGTGAGCAGTTCATTGGAGTTTCTGGAAAGGGGCTGGTAGACATAGCAGCAACATAAAAACAAAGCAATGTGTTTCCCTGTTACTCGTATTTGGACTAGTCTCACTATCTAACTTAATTTTTTAACTTACAACCAATATTACAGGAGGGCATATTATTTCCTGTTCATTAAAGGGTCAGGAAATTGACAAGTTCACTCATAAGAAGCAGCACTCTGGGTCAGGTGATTTGGGAGGTTTTCCTAATTCAGGTCTCCTGACCTTGGGCACTGCTGACATTCTGGGAAGGATAACTCTTTGCTTGCAGGGCTATCTTTTGAATTGTGGGATATTTGAGAGCATCTCTGGCATCTATCCACCAGATACCAGTACCACCCTCCTCGCATGACAACCCAAAATGCTTCCGGATGTTACCGAATGTCCCCTAGGGTGCAAACTAGTGTCACTTTCTCCCCAGCCCATTGAAAACCATACTTCTAATTCAAGTTCTACTATTTGATTAGTCTATTTTATTATCCTGTAATTACCATGTAAATCACGTTTTCAATTTCCTAGACAAAGGATATTCATGATGTTTCAGACAATGAGGAAGAGAAGGGGTTATGCCGTGAATTTTATTCAACCTGGTGTCAGTTTTCTCAACATAGAGTGAGCTGCATTTGTGACACTGGGTCATGATCAGATCATTGGCCATTATTTCTCCCATTCTTTGCTTCACAGTGAGCCACTTACTATAATTCCCATCTTGTCAGTTTTGTCTTTCATATCAATACTAGGCTACTTTGCCAGGTACTCTTCATGACCCAGAGATGGTGAAAACTAAGATTAGATTATACGCGGCTCTGTTTTGAAGCTAACTTCACAGTGATGTCACATTGGTTGAGAAAGATTTTTCCATTCCCAAATCAGAATAATGAGGGCATCAGATAATTTTAGGCTCTTAGAGGCCTTTTAATAGAGATGTCTTTATTTTATATGTTAACAGACAGTGGGACAGGTAATTTAAATGGCTTGTCAATGTCTCTCATGACAAGTTGGTGTTAGAACCCAGATTAAACATTTCTAAGTATTCTCACTCAGCCCACTTTTCATGTTATTGCAGTTTGTTGCCTTTCCTAATGCTCTGAATATCATATATATCACTACAGTGATGGCTAAAGAAAAAAAGAAGCTCTGAAAGCAAATCCCAATTCTGCAATATTTGTTATTTATCTTAGGCAGTTAGGGATATTTTCCTTGATGCTCATATCTGTCTTGATTGGAACTTATAGACCAAAATTAGCCTTGTGAATTATTATTTATAGAAACAATGTCATGTGTAAGCTTAGTATACATTAAGATAGTTTAGCTAGCTGGTAAAAGACTTCAAAATTACATCTATTCTTCTATTTATAGTGATGTCGTTGAATATTATTTTGTTTTGCTGATAAGGTGAATAATAATAAAATATCAAGATAACAAAATAAATTTTCAGAAAAGACTGACATTAACCTTTGAGCTTTTACTAGAAATCTTGTGATTTCCCCCCATATGCATCTTAAATGCAGAGCCAGCCCTCAGGGTATATTTTCCATTTATTAATTAACAATGGTCCTCTTCATTTTTCATCCCTATACCCTCTGTTGCCTGTCTTGGAATAATTTCACCACACCTAAGCACATTTATTAGAGCAGATAGAAGTGGGAGAGAGAAAGAAAAATTCAGTGAAGTTCATTTTTCTATTCCAAAGCAGGTCTTGCAAGATCTCGAGGGGTTTATGCTGCTTTGCACTCCATCTGTGATTGCTGTGCCTCTCAGTCCCTTGATAGCAACCACAATGCCACCTGGTTTTAAAGTTAGTTTCAGCAAGTTTTTGTTGCACAGCCTCTTTCACCTACAAAGTGATCACCCCCCCCCTCTTGCTTTCTCTTTCTCTTACTCTCTGTGTTAAAAGACACATACACGTATATTCATTTTACTTTACATTTTATGCATATTAACACCACCCTTAACCCCAAGCTAATGAGAACACGTGATCCAGCTCACATCATTCTCCCTAACTTGCTAAATGAATTGTAACCATGTATGTGTTTGTAACTTGGCTATTTTCAACTCAGTATACATTTTCTCACTGAAACTATGTACGTACTGTAGCTATGTAATTGCCTTTTTCAGGATAATAAATTAAATGTGGCAAGCATCCTTACTGCATACCGTAAGAAACAGGGGTCCACTTAGGCCTCTTCAAGATGCAGCTCAAAATTTCACTTTGAGGCTAGAAATTCATTGTCGTTTAGGGGGCACCATGTTGTGAATAACCCACGTGATATCACAGGGCACAGCACTTCCCTCAGCTTATGCCTCAGCCCAGGCATCTTATAGGATATAGCCTACTGGGCAGCCTGGATTTTTATCCTATAGTGCTCATAAATTAATATCATGTTGCAGAAATTAAATGCATTCAAAGAAAACTCCTTTTAAATGAAAATGGGGTTGGGTTAATTATGCAATAGGCATAACATAGTAATAGAGAGTGGGCTAGTAAAAAAAAAAGTTTTGATGGGTGGTGTTTGCTAATTTCTGTGGTGTAAATATTCCCACCAGAGCCATTTTCAAGCTACCAATGTGATGTTACTGAACACGGGGTTGAGAAGAAGAGACATGCAGAATTGGCTCAAGGTGAGTGGCTTGCAGCCAAGAAGCAGAGGAGTAAAATGTGGCTTATGATGAGTGAGTGCAGGCTGCTTCCCAGTGGATTGGCATCTGAAGTGGGCAATCAAGGTAACTGCAACAGAGTGAAGGTTCTCCACAGCCTTGCAAATCATATCATTTTCTGAGGATCAGCACCTTTGTCATCATGTATACATTTGTGAGATATGGAAACTCTCAGGCCTTTCTCCCCCACTTAATTAGAAACTGCATTTTACAAGATTTCCAGGTGATCCACATGCAAATTAATTTTGAGAAGCACTGGTCTATGGAGTCATCCCATTCTAAGGGACCCAGAGTCTCTGCAATGGAAAGCCTTGTCCCATCCATTTGCCCACGTTCTGCCAAAGAGCCTTCACTTGGCATCATCATACAGGATTCATTGTGTTAAAAGGACGTGTGCCCCATGCTCTGTGCTCAGGTCAATGTGTGCATATCTCTAATTCAGTTAATTTGCCAGCTGAACAATTATGAGATTCAGACTCACATCAGTTAGGTGAGAAAATTCTTTTTTATTCATAACTTCACAGGGGGAAAAAAAAGGTTTTCATTTCATGATTTTCCCCTCTAAGGAATTTTATTGTTTTTTATACATTAGCCAACATTTTGCTGCAATCAGGGGTGGGGTGCATAGACATAGCGGTACAATCAAAACCTGATGTTTGCTGGGCAGAGTAGGGGGCTGTTTCTGGCAGGGTACCACAAGCAAAGCATCACAGCAGAAAGACCTGCCCAGGGCAGTAGGAGAATAGGGTAAAGGTCTTTGAAAAAAAAATAAAAAACAAAAAACAAAAACAAAAAAAACAAAAAAAAACCAGTTTTCTTTTTTTCTGTCTCCAAGGGCAGATATTTTGTTTTTTTCTGTGCTGTATGTCAACTATTTTCTGCTCCATTACTGAACTCTCAGAAAATGGCACAACCCTTCCCCTCTCTCCAGAATCTCCCTCACTTGTTCCCCCTGCCTTCCCCCTACGTCCCACCTGGATAACTTCTTTCATAGTTTAGATCTCTTCTCTTTTAGATATTTTGTGTTTTACTATTTACAGACCCCTAAGAGAGGCAAAGGTGATGCTGTTAAAAATATTTCATTTATGTTCAGGGCATTTGTAGGTTCATCTCAGCGTTGATACTTACTAGCTGGGTGTCTTTGGTTATTTTGTTTTTTTTTGCCCCTTTAAGTTTGTTTCTTCATCCCTAAAATGGTTTCGATAATTCAGAGCCAAGATATCATAAGCGTCAAGCACTTAGCAGTGTCTGGCATATAGTAAGAACTCAAAAAGACTAGCTTTTCTTATTCCTCTATTAGATTATTTAGTACATGCTTAACCCTGAACCAAAACTGCTCTCTTAAAAATAATCAAATATCAGATATAGGTGATGGGGAGGAAGGTGGAAAACCACATTGCCATGTATGTACCTATGCCACAATCTTGCATGTTATTCACATGTACCCCCAAACTTAAAACGCAATAAAATATATATTTTAAAAAATTATCAAGGATCTACAGGTGATCAGATTCATTGGCCCTTTCCAAGACTACAGTCTGTTGAAGCATTTTATACCTTTGATATGCTTTCCACACAAATGTCTCCCCTTCTGCATTTGTTATCATTGTTGACTATAATTTATTCTTGCTACTGCTGACAAAACACTTTGCTCCTTTCTATATGTTTAAGGAAGGTCACTCTTGAATCGGAACTCTCCTATTTCTCAGATTGTGGCAATTAATTGCTCAGAAGATCACAAATGAGCAGAAAGATTATAAAGAGCAGTGTCAAGCAAATACTGTTTTGCCACTTACTGCCTGAAAGTAATTTACACTCCCTGAACCTCAGTTTACCTTTTATAAAAACTATTTGGAAGTATCTTGGAGGTTAAGAGATAAAAATTATTATGTGCAAATACCACGCATAGCATTTGGAAATTACTTAACACATGGTTTGTCCTTTCTCCTTTTCTGTTTTATAACTCATGTGCTAATTCATTCTTTCACTGCATGATGGTGGGAAAAAAAACACTTGGATTCTAGTAAGTCTACATTCTTCATTTTAGTTCTGTAATCATCCCTATTGACAATTATTTATGCCATGTTTAACCATGAGCTATTGTTATTAATGACAAATATCTGCTTGGTAGAGTCATTATATTTAACATTCAAAAACCAAATTTATATCTTGATTTCTATGTATTGCTTTTATAAATGTGTTATCTTTCTTCATTTAAATCCCATAAAGTACTATGCCTTTTGAAAGTGCATTTATTGATAGCATGCCTACCAAAAAGATAGCATTCCAGAAGAGTATATAAAAATGGACATTCTTAGAAAGAAAGCATTTCAATAGATAATAGAAAATACTAAAACTGGAAATTATGTCATTTTGATCATAACACAATGTACAAATTCCCTTCAAATCAGTGTCTTTGGGTAATTTTATATCTCCTCTACCCAAATCAGATCTACTGAATCATCTAAGAATCACCTTAAATGATTCCTTAATTGAAAATTTTAATTATGCATAAATGTTTCAGTATAATCTTCATGGTAAAGTCCACTTTATTTGATTGATGTACTTACTTTGAAGTGCTATATTAACATGAACTCAGAGTTCTTTGTAAAAGCGTTCTGTGTTTAGATGGGAAAGACCTTATAGGCTTCATTTTAATATTATTGTAAGCAAGCTATTTTCATAACTGTGTGCATCTGACCCTAAAACACTCAGCTCTCTAGAACCACAGGGAGACTTGGAGCTGCCGAGTTGTCTGAAGGGCCGGGACACACACATATTTACAATTATTTCTCTGTGCATTCATTGTCTCAGTCAAAAATCATATCAGGTCTATGCCAAGTACTAAGGATATCAAAATGGAAAAATATGTTTCTTGTCCACAAGAAATTCACATTGCACAGCCCAAGGCCAAAATCACACTTGCACTTCAAATGGAAGAATATGTTAATGATCTGAAGTTGCTGGGTATAAAGTCTTAGTGTGTGGATATCTCTGCCTCACACAGAAGACAATAGATGTGTCAGGTGACCTGTGCCTGTTGATAACTAAGTTGCATCGGGAAGGCTGAGGTAGGTTATCATAAATCGGGAAGGCTGAGGTAGGTTATCATAAGTGGAGTCTTGTGGTCATCACATTTTAGACTTGGAGATTGAGATACCAATGAATCTCCTATGCTGTCCAGGACCCCACACTTACTAGAGATGACTTGGGGACCAAACACCAAAGCCTAACAAACTCATTAAGCAAAGCACTACATTCTTCTTGCATTTAGGATCATTCACAGAACAGAATGTCAAAATTGCCACATTCTCTTTGGCAGCTGAAACTGAATCTGCATCATAAAAATCTAATAAAATTAAAAGTGGTGTGATCACTCTTAAAAGAAGGCAATGTGTATGTGTGTGAGCCATGCACAAGAGGTAGCTTTTATGTTGGAGGAGTGAAAAGAGCCTGTTTGGGTTTCTCTGTTTAAAAGGTATGAGGTGAAGTGAACAACGGATATTGGAAAGGAAGCCATAAAACATTTTTGAGACCGGGCGCAGTGGCTCATGCCTGTAATCCCAGCACTTTGAGAGGCCGAGGAGGGTGGATCACGGGGTCAGTAGATCGAGACCATACTGGCTAACACGGTGAAAGCCCATCTGTACTAAAAATACAAAAAATTAGCCAGGTGTGGTGGAGCACATGCCTGTAGTCCCAGTTACTTGGGAGGCTGAGGCAGGTGAATCGCTTGAACCTGGGAGATGGAGGTTGCAGTGAAATGAGATCAACCTGTCACTGTACTCTAGCCTGGGCAACAAGAGCAAAACTCTGTCTCAAAAAAAAAAAAAAGATATTTTTGTAATGAACCAATATTCGCCTCAGTCAACAGGCTACTCTCCGCCTTTGCCCTCACTGCAAAATTATCTCTCTCAGCCCCATTGCCCTCCCTGCTTCTTCCTCTTGCCCATCACAGCCTTGGTGCCCGTGAGCTAGTTGGTGGGTCACCACAGTGGCAGCTCTGTCTGACACTACTTGGCACTCTTTTGGATTCACAACTTTTCTTACCCATTGCTTTCCTAAGGGAGATTATGGAAAAGTACTGTTTACCATCAAACTTTCTGGATTCAATAACAGGTGTGTTTTTTTTTTTTTAAGTTATGAAAATTCCATATTTTGTTGACTGGGATACCAGCAGCAATGTGCCTAACTCTAGTGAATGGATTAATGGGTGAAGCTGAGCTAGAAGAAATTCCAAAAGGCTATATTCCAGAACATTGGAAATACTATAAGCAATGTGCCTAACTCTAGTGAATGGATTAATGGGTGAAGCTGAACTAGAAGAAATTCCAAAAGGCTATATTCCAGAACATTGGAAATACTATAAGCCTCCTATATCACAATGGATTGTTCACAGTTTCCATGATGGTCCTGAAAAGAATTATGAAAAAGCAGTGGCTGTCCTGATCGAAGGCCGGATTACAGTTAAAGGGGCTGAAATACGAAGATTAATGCCTGACAGAGGAGATGGGCCCTGGTGTGAATATCTGACTGTTGTTAAGGCACTTACTGAGGATTCTGCAAAAGCAGCTCCCAAAAATTAATCATTCATTTTTCTAAATACAAAGGATATTTTCTTCAGTGAAAAATAAATCGTAAATATATTCTCTATTTTTCCTCTCCGTAATGAATAGAAGAGCTTGTTCCATTGCTCTGTTTCTCAATGTTGGTTCGGATTAAGGCTTTTGATTTAGGGGTTTTGGTTTTCTCTTTAAGGTTTAAAATATACTAATAAAAACTGGAGAAATAGGAATTTGTAAATTCCAAAGCTGTGGTAACTTTGAAAGGTTAGCATTTATCTGACAAATGGAAGTTTAGAAGAGAAGTCTAATTTTCTTAAGCATTTGTAACTGTAATAATTTTTTCAAACATCTGTTACCGAGAAAAAGCTCGGTTGGGAGATTCCCACCAAAGCCGTCTGAAGGTATTGAAGAGGCAGACACCCAGATAGCCAATGGAGTGGATCTAACCTGGGGACCAGCAGCCTGAGAGCCTGTGGGGCTTGCAGCCCTGCAGGACTGAAGGCCCTGAGCAGAGATTCATCCATGTATTTATTTGCTCTTTGACAGGTGATTCTTATTAATACATGGGTGTTTTACATATACACATAACTCAGGAATATACCAGGTAGGCAGCTATTACCCGCCTACCACTAATTTCAAACTACAAGGTATCCTCCACAAAGGAGCCATGGGGCAGGATAAACTTAATGTTTCTCAACAATCTACATTATAGACATCTGTATTATTGAGAAACAACTCAGGATTTTAAGTTCCACAAAAACATTGAACCAACTATATAAAACATTAACACTTTGTTAAACAATTTTTCAATGAAAACAAACAAAAAAAAAAGAAACGACGTTCTAGGATTAAAAAGTGAATCAGCAGTCTCCTTATTTTTGAATTTGATGGATTAATACAATCTACAATATTATTTCATGATCAATAGGCATTGTCCATTTGTGGTATGTGGCGAAGGCAATTAAGAAATGTAAAATCCAAACTTAAATCATTTCCTGACACTATAATGTCATAAAAGGGCATACTTTGTAACACAAAACATTAAAAAGTATATAAACTTCAAATAAGGGAACTTTAGAAAGTTATTTAATTTGTAAAAAATCTTCTGGCTGGACTTGGTGGCTCATGCCTGTAATCTAGCACCTAGGGAAGCTAAGGCTGGAGGATCGCTGAGGCCAGGAGTTCAAGACCAGCCTGGACAACATATGTTTCTACACAAAAACAAACCAAAAAAAGCCTTCCTGTGTATATTCTTATTCTTAATATGTATGTACACACAGGTCCATGAACTAGCTTGTACGAACTTTGACTTAGATCATTTAGAGTTGGGTTTTCGAGCCTCTGTCTGCACATGGGGAATTCAATCTTTTGAGAGGGACTTTCTGCCTCTACCTCAGAGCCAACCTACTACTACCGCAAGAGGGGCAACTATCTCAGGGTACATTTGTAAGTATACTGTTGTGATGCTATTGGAGGAGAAAGCATAGTGTTTTCCTTACTCCACAGCTGTTGCTTCAATTCAACTATATTGGACACTTTCCACTTTGTAAAGCAAAGCTGCTTCCATGTGGGCATTAGGAGAGGTGTAGGTTCAAAGGATAGAGAGCCTGGGGCAGGGAAGGTTTTTTATCTCTTCACACCTTGAAAATTATCAAGATCTGGCTCAGAGAAGGATTTTGCCTATCTCTGTGTAGAATATTAGCTAAAACTCACACAATAAGATATACATTCGATTTTACTTGTAAGAGAACTAAAACCTTTCACTTGCATGAATATGTAAATACTTTTTCAAACATGCACATTGCACTTCTTTAGCACACTACGTCTCTGAACATGCTTCACATAGTATCAGAGACACAACCAAGCATGTTGGGAAGCTCTTTTAAATGTTCTATGACGATTTTTTAGGCTGTAGATATTGGAGAATGAGAATTTATCCGGTGCCAAGCAGCATGTCTATTATGCGTCATTGATCCCTCTAAATGTAGGTTTTGACTTGAGATGGATGGCTGTAAACTTCTCAGAAGTCATCTAAGTAACACGGAAAATCATTAGCATCTCAAACAGCCTGTTCAGGCCAAAATGTTTTGCATTACTTCTGTCCACGTTTGCCACTGTTTTATTGCTTGATGCACAGAAATAGCTGTCTGCAGCACACCCACTTTCAGTGCCTCTCAGACACAGATTCCCATCAAAGTGAAATACCGCAGGGCCGGAGTGCAGTGTTGTGACTTGGATCAGTTCTCCATGTTTCCTGTGCACAGTGTTTGGAGCGGTTTTGTAGATTTAGAACTTTCGCCCCCAGAATTGCTCACTACATTTTGGGATTCCCATTTCAAGATAACCCATTGTGGGGGTAAAAAACTGAAGGGGGAGATGAAGATTCTCCCCGATGCTCTGGAAAGAACTGTTTCTTTCCCTAGAGTTGTTTATGGGGGGTATCAGGGCCTGAAAGTGTGCAGTGGTGGTGGCTGCTACTCTTCTTCTGTCCTTACTTCTCCTGACAACAACATGCTACTTTTGATCAACCAGAGAGATTGATGAATTGTTGATTCATATAAAAACATCTCTTGACTCCTTACTTGAAGCCAGGCACAACATTACTGCAGACACTGCAAGTATGGTGGTCAGATTAGGGAGTGAGATGATGTTTCTCATGGAGCTTACCTGCTAATTGGGGCAAGAAAGCCAAGCAATACCCAGAAAAGCAAGCAGCAGATGATTTTTAGATGGTGGTGGCTGCCATGGATGGCCAGGTGATAGAACAGAGAGTACCTGAAGGAGCTTGTGTTACGTGAGAGAAGACAGGATCAGAATGCTTTTCCAGTGACCTGACAACCGAAGCCTGAATCCAATGGGGTATCTGAGTGTATAGCTCAAGTCAAAATAAAAGCAATTGTGAAAAACCCAAGGCAGAGCAAAGGAGAGTTTTGAAGGAAATGAATTCAGCCAACATTGGTTCAAGCCAGGTAGACCGTAGTAGTAAGAAGTAAGGTCAGGGAGAGAGGCAGGAGCAAGAACCTGGCAGGGTCTTAAAGGAACTGATGAGCTCTTGACAATTCACTTCATCTTCATGCTTTACAGGTGAGCATTGTTGATGCTATGGATATGGAAACAGATAAACTTGCCCAGGAATCCTCACCACTTACAGTTAACTGGGAAAGGAAATTCATTTCTCTTCTTTTCTCCCGCCCCAAATATAGATAGAATTTGTCTGCTGAAACTTGGAATCTCCTCACATCACCCTAAGTATAGGTGTCTTTATTTTTTCTCTCTATTTAAAAACATCAATTGGGTTTATTAAGATTTATTTTATACAGTCACATCATGAGAGAATGTGATTTTTTCATTTCATTGTTATTCACACTAATGGGAATTGTGACATTTTTGTTCAAATGTCTTTCCCTGTAGCTTATTTGTTTATTTGAAAATATTCATTTAGTGCTGTCAGATGCACCAAAATAATACTTAGGCCTTTTCTGCTGAGCAAATATTGCATCCACCACATCCCTTCTGCTATAGCTCCTGTCATGTATTTTGAGGAACATAATATTAAATCAATGTTTTTAACAAAAGTAAAAATAGTGGGTATTTAGCTCCATGTGTTAAGAAATAATTCAGTGCTAAAGACCCATCAAAGATGTCAGCAGAGTTCAATACATATTTGTGTTAACGGATGTCTAGAGCAGAAAAAAATATGTCTGTTGCATAAAGCTTTCCATAGCATATTTGAATTATTTTTCTTTGCCAGGTGGGGTAGGAAATCATAATGTTTAAAGTTAAAGTCATTGTTTTTAAGTATCTCAATCATTTCACAAAAAGTATAAATTTTGAGTCATCACCTTAAAAACAAAGAGTGACCCAATATTGCCATATTTAACGATCATCATCTTGGATTTCCTTGTTGAATATCTAACACTGTATTTTTTTTTTTTTTTTTTTTGCTTAAAAGCATTTTGTTGGTTGTTTATTTTAAGTACTTCTTTTAGAAATCTAAGTGCTCAAAATGTTTCAGATGTTACCTGAGGGATTCCCTCCTCAGATTTGGGAAGAATTCAAAATGACATTGAGCATATCCCCTTGGCTATATCCAAAGCATAAAAATTTCCATTATATTTTTAATATGCCTCAGTGCATTCAAAATAAAGCCTTTAACATTTTGAATGCATAAGTAATGAGAATTTACTTTTTAGTACACTAAGTCCAAACTCTGGCATCAGTCAATGTGTGAAACTTTGATGGCCCAAGGATTTTAAAATTCCTAAAATGTTACGGTGGTCACCACACACAAGAAAAGCACAGTAGGTTAAAATTATATTTAACACATTTATGGCTGTCCTTGTAATTAAGCAAACAAGTATATCGCAAAACCTTTAACTCTTTTTTTTTTTTTTTTCTTTTTTGAGACAGTCTCCCTCTGTCACCCAGGCTGAAGTGCAGTAGTGCAATCTCTGCTCACTGCAACCTCCTCCTCTAGGGTTCGAGCAATTCCCTGCTTCGGCCTCCTGAGTGACTGGGATTACAGGCACTTGCCACGCCTGACTAATTTTTGTATTTTGTTTGTTTTTAGTAGAGATTGGGTTTCACCATCCTGGCCAGGCTGGTCTTGAACTCATGACCTTGTGATCCACCCATCTCAGCCTACCTAAGTGCTGGATTACAGTTGTGAACCACCCCACCCAGTCAACCTTTAACTCTTTTAAGGGTGAAAAGAATGTTTGTGAATGTATGTCATATTTAAACACAAATCTTTAAAATTATGTATGTGAGAGGTTTATATGAGGTGAGTGTGTTTTGCAGGTCTTAGGAATCTGCCTTTTGTTATGGTTTTAGGATAAAATTTTGTGTTTGAAAAATTAATGATTGTTTATTTGGGAAAATATCCAATTGATAACTAATGCTATACTTTAAATTAACATGTCGTAAAATGCAACTGTCCTTTATCTAGTAAATTATGAATGAATTCATAATCACCACTATGGTTCATGGCCATTTTATAAGGATAGGAGCAAGTACTGGAGGAAAATATGATTATGAACAGACTGCTTTAAGAATAATAATTTGGGTTTTCTAGCCAAATTAATTGTTGCTAGAGATCATTTATATTTCCAAATATGACACTGAAAATCTTTCTGAAGTCTGTAATCCCTAGCCCCTGGGCCAATGTCTATAGAAACCAGGTAAATATTTGTTGAAGGCCCTGCAGGGCTGATTCAAGTCCTGAAACTGCCTCCAAGGGTATGCAGTAAGTGACCCACCCAGAATGCGCTCTTCAAACTAGCACAGAAGGAAGTATGACTTTCTTTTTTATTATTATACTTTAAGTTCTAGGGTACATGTGCAGATTGTGCAGGTTTGTTACATAGGAAACACATGCCATGGTGATTTGCTGCATCCATCACGCCGTCATCTACATTAGGTATTTCTCCTAATGTTATTCCTCCCCTATTCCCCCAGCCCCTGCTATCCATCCCCTGGCCTCCCCACCCCCCGACAGGCCCCTGTGTGTGTTGTTCCCCTCCCTGTGTCCATGTGTTCTCATTGTTTAACATGCACTTATGAGTGAGAATATGAAGTGTTTGATTTTCTGTTCTTGTCTCAGTTTGCTAAGAATGATGGTTTCCAGTTTCATCCATGTCCCTGCAAAGGACATGAACTCATCCTTTTTTATTGCTGCATAGTATTCCATGTATATGTGCCACATTTTCCTTATCCAGTCTATCTTTGATGGACATTTGGGTTGGTTCCAAGTCTTTGCTACTGTAAATAGTGCCACAATAAACATACATGTGCATGTGTCTTTATAATAGAATGTTTTATAATCCTTTGAGTATATACCCTGTAATGGGATTGATGGGTCAAATGGTATTTCTATTTCTAGATGAGAAGGATCTTTTCAAGGTGAACTACAAACTACTGCTCAAGGAAATAAGAGGTGATACAAACAGATGGAAAAACATTTCATGCTCATGGTTAGGAAGAATCAATATCGTGAAAGTGGCCATACTGCTCAAAGTAAGTTATACATTCAATGCTATCCCCATCAAGCTACCATTGACTTTCTTCACAGAATTGGAAAAAACCCATCTTAAACTTTATATGGAGCCAAAAGAGAGCCCATATAGCCAAGACAATCCTAAGCCAAAATAAGCTGGAGGCATCAGACTACCTGACTTCAAACTGCACTACAAGGCCACAGTAATCAAAACAGCATGGTACTGGTAATAAAACAGAGATATAGACCAATGGAACAGAATAGAAGCCTCAGAAGGAATGCCATACATCTACAACCATCCAATCTTTGAGAAACCTGACAAAAACAAGCCATGGTGAAAGGATTTCCTGTTTAATCAATGGTGTTGAGAAAACTGGCCAGCCATATGCAAAAATCTGAAATGGATCCATCCCTTCCTTATACCTTACACAAAAATTAACTCAAGGTGGATTAAAGATTTAAACATAAGACCTAACATCATAAAATCACTAGAAGAAAACCTAGGCAATACCTTTCAGTACATAGGAGTAGGCAAGGACTTCATGACTAAAACACCAAAAGCAATGGCAACAAAAGCCAAAATAGACAAATGGGATCCAATCAAACCTAAGAGCTTCATCACAGCAAAAGAAACTATCATTAGAGTGAACTAGCAACCAACAGAATGGGACAAAATTTTTGCCATCTACCCATCTAATATTCAGAATTGACAAAGAACTTAAACAAATTAATGAGAAAAAAAACTAGCAACCCCATCAAAAAGTGGGCAAAGGATATGAACAGACACTTTTCAAAAGAAGACATGTATGCAGCCAACAAACATACGAAAAAAAGCTCATCATCACAGGTCATTAGAGAAATGCAAATCAAAACCACATTGAGATAGCATCTCACATCAGTTAGAATGGCGATCATTAAAAAATCAGGGGACAACAGATGCTGGAGAGGATGTGGAGAAATAGGAATGCTTTTACACTGTTGGTGGGAGACTAAATTAGTCTCTTCAACCATGGTGGAAGACAGAACGGTGATTCCTCAAGAAAGGATGACTTTCTAATCCAAAATCAGACTTCATCATTTTGAGGACATTTGAGAGACTCTGTTTGTATTTAAATCATTCTCATCCCACCCTCAAGCCTCAAAAAAGATGAGAAAAGTATGCTATGTGTTAGCCCTCAGATGGAAAATGCTTTTATTGAGAACGTTGTTCCTACCTTCCTTCAGAAGGAGACATCATACTGCACATTTGTCTTATATTATTTTGAATATATTAATTGTTGATTACACACAATGATCATATACTAGTAGCCCATAGATCCCATGAGGACAGGAGGCATGTAGATTTTGATTAGTATATATATCGCACCTGGCACATACCTGACATAGATTAGAAATTCCCTATGTATCTCCCCAATGAATTAACCCATATTAAATACTGAATTAATGAATAGTGAAAACCAGGCAATAAGAATGTTTTAGTAGCTGATATTTATTAAATTAAGTTTCCCAAAGTAGCTCATGGCAGCTAAGCTAATCACAGTAAGTCTTCATTTAACAGTATTGATAAGTTCTTGGAAATGGCTACTTTAAGTAAAACAACATATAATGAGAGCAATTTTTCCATAGGCTAATTGATATGAACAAAATTTCAGTTACTAGGGCATATTTCTGTTCTCCTAAACATCAGTAAACTTCTAAGTAAAGACCCAAACATTTTTTATGTTAAAAATTGAAATAACTGTGAGCTGGACATATGTTTAAGAAGGATTAATCAAAAGAAGTAAGATAATGACAACAGATGGGACCAGCCCTCGCCAGGATGCCCTTCCATCACAGGGTACCTCCCACTCACCCACACTCACCCAGTCACCCTCACACTCAACCACACTCGCCCACACTCACCCAATCACCCTCACATTCACCCTCACACTCACACTCACCCAGTCACCCTCACACTCATGCTCACACTCACCCACACTCACCCAATCACCCTCTCACCCACACTCACCCAATCACCCTCACACTCACCTACACTCATACCCTTACCCACCCTTACCCACACTCACTCTCACTGAACCTCACACTCACCCACATTCGCCTTCACTCACCCTCACCGACCCTCACACTCACCCACACCCATCTCACTCACATTTACCCACACTCACACTCTCACCCACACTCATACCCACACACGCGCCTACTCACCCACACATTCACACCCACTCACCATCATCCACACTCACACTCACCCACACTCACCCAGTCACCCTCATTCACCCACACTCTCCCTCACCCACACTCACACTTACCCATTCACCCTCACTTTCATCTATGCTGACCCACACTTTTTCATTCTTATCCACACTCATCCTCACCCACACATTCATCCACACTCACCTCACACTCGCACACCCACCCTCATCCACACTCACCCACACTCACACTCATCTACACACCCTCATACTCCCACACTCAAACTCACCCTCAATCAACCCCTCTCACCCACACTCACCCTCACCTACACCTACACTCACCCACAGTCACTCTCACCCTCACCCACACACTCAGTCACCCAGACTCGCCCTCCCTCACTCATACCCTCACTCACGCCCTAAGCCACATACACCCTCACTCATCCACATTCACCCACACTCCCTCCCACTCACCTGTATTCATTCAAACCCATTCTCACACCCACACTCACCCTCACTTACCCACAATCGCCCACACTCACACTCACCTGCACTCCCTCCTACTCACCCACACTCACATTCACCCTCATTCGCCCACTCACTCATACTGTCCCCTGCTCACCCACACTCACCTACACCCAGATTCACTCACCCACACCCACTTTCACACTCACATTCATTCACACTCACCTACACTCACATTGGGACCCTGAGGACATACCAGCTCCACTAAGGGGCACATGTTTGGGATGTGGGATTAAACTGGAGTCTCTGGAGAAAAGCCATACAGGCTGAGGGAGAAGGTGCAGACCCTGCACACACCAGGGGTCCCATAGGTAGCAGCTGTTTCTCTCACCACCATGGTAACAAAACAACCCTGTAGGGACCAAAGTTATTCTTAGACCTGCAGTGTAATGAAGTGCCCCTTTTTTCTAAGTAGGTCTCACTCAGAGAGATGACATTAAAAATTATTCCTGGCCAGGCACAGTGGCTCATGCCTGTAATCCCAGCACTTTGGGAGGTCGAGGCGGGTGGATCACCTGAGGTCAGAAGTTCGAGACCAGCTTGGTCAACATGGTGAAACCCTGTCTCTACTAAAATTACAAAAATTAGCCAGTTGGGGTGGCACACTCCTGTGGTCCCAGCTATTCATGAAGTTGATGCAGGAGAGTCACTTGAACCTGGGAGGCAAAGGGTACAGTGAGTTGAGGTTGCACCACTGCACTCCAGCCTGGGCAACAGAGTGAGACTCCATCTCAAAAAAAAAAAAAAAAAAAAATTCTGGCTCCTGGGCTGTCAGTCTTAGAACAGAGTGCTGAAGGAGATGGGAAGGAAGGTGAAGCAAGTCATTGCCAGAATAGACCGGGGTCTCCCAAGACTAACACATCTTTTCTGGTTTCATGATGCCATCAGAGCCAGAACAACACTTTTACTTTTTTTCTTTCTTTTTTTTTTTTTTGGAAGGCACTCCTGCACAGATCCAAAGGAGGTGGAAAAATGCTTAAGATTTCCCCGTTTTCTCAAAAATTTCATCACTATTCCCAAATCAGTTAACCCCTTGCTCACATAAAATGCATTTGTACTCCTTAAATGCACCAACAAATAAAGATTGCTGTTGACCCTGCTAAATCTAAGAACACATAAGAGTAGAATTAAACATTTGGCAGGCAGGCTGTCTGACTGCTGAACTCTTGGGAATATAACGACTCACTGTAGACCTATTTCCTCACATAAGGGCTATGAAGGGAGCTTCCTAACTATCCTTCAGCTTAGCACACAGCTTTCTTCAAGGCAGGAACAGCACTTCACCCTAATTGGTATTGTTTCTTTTCATAGTTAACGCTATCTCTAGCTTCTTGACTGGTGGATTGTGTGAGAAGCAGATGTAAGGACAGGGCTTTAAACTGTAAAGGGAAGACAGGTAGTAAATCTAAAATACAAAATTAATTAGAAACTAATTCAGGAAGAGAATATAACTTGCTGACTTTATTGCCATCTTCAAAGTAGATTGGGAGATGGTAAAACTCCCTTTGAGCAGCAAAGTAAAATAACAGTCAAATGTGAATTCCATCTTAATAATTATTTTCACTTAAATACAGCCCTTCTTTTAAGAGACAGGGACTTGCAATATAATAAACTTACAATTATGTGTTAATGCAGGGAAGATGTGGTCTGGATAACACCAAGGGGGTAGCAAAGACATTCATCTCTTTGTTCAGAAATCATTATATCGACCTTGAGTTACTGGCATGTAGCAGGCTCGGGCAGGCTTGCCCAGCAGGGGAGTCCCACCCTCCATCCAGATGGAACCCCAGGCCAGCTCATTCTCCTTCACTGATTAAAGTAAGGTAAGCGAGTCATCCAGTCACAGGATCCCCAAGATGAAAGGCATTTGAAAATAGTTTGGAACACACACAAAAATCTTCCTTTACCATTAATAAGGATTTATCTTGTTTATGTTTTTTTTCGATGACAGCCTTTTAGAAAGAGTTCTATTGTATTGGTTTGTGAGAGATAGAAACTTGTTAGTTTTTATTCTTTTAAGTTAAAGAAGACTAACAGGAGCTAATACCGGTTGGAGTAGAACTCATTCTTCATTGCCAAAATCATAAATGTTGTAACGTGAAAATATAAATGTCAAAGTATTTATGGTAGGATGGTCCTTTAAACACCCCAAATCCAAAACAAAACAATCTAACATTGTAATGCATAGACAGAAAAATATCCCTTTTTCTTTTTAGTATTTTACTTACACTGGCAGAGACACTCTGAAAATAGTGTAGGATCAGAAAACATTCATGGCCCTCATCTTGGTTTCTTGCAAATCAGGGACTCTCTATATTCATCCTGTTCTCCCTGTAGAGCCTGCACTCAAATCCCAAGTGTCCTGTGAGAACTGGTGGAGACACCTCCTCCAGGGAGCCTTCTCTGATTTACCTCCCTTTAAGAAAATCATGCTATTAACTTGAATCTTTCAGCAATTGTGGACCAAGTCCTTTACCAGGATATTTAATACTGACTTACACTTTCAGGCCTGTTTCATTCTTTTTAAAAATATAATACTAATAAAATAAGTAGTTGCATATTACTAATGCACATTATCTTAGACATATATATCTAATCTCCAAAATTAGATTGATGGTTTTTAAATCACAAAATAAGGTTGTATATATTTTTTCATCTGCTTGGCGGAACTTTCCCTTTCTTATCCCAGAATATTTCTATTCACTTTTAAGAGCCAGCCAAATAAGGCTTCTATTTGAATAAAGGCTTCTACATGAAGAGCACCATGGCCCTGGCCAGGCACAATCCCAGCCCTTCCTTTATCTTTACATGACAGCACTCTACAGTTTGTATCTTTCTGGTCTGTTCTCTCATTTACCTGTCAGTATCCATTGAATTCCTCCAAAGCAGTAACATGGATCTTTTATTCATTTCTGAATTCCCAAGACACAGAGAATACAGATGTATAGGCTGTGGTATCCAATCACCAGTATTATATATTTGAGAATGAATGCTATCACATTGCAACATTTTAAAAAATATAATACAATAGTCTTTTAAAGTGTGTTTTAAGACATTTGGAAATTTAAACATTCTATTGAGTTACTATGACATTTTAAAAACCCTTAAATCTAGCAGAATGATAGGAAATAAATTAGTTGGTTTAGGATACTGTGATATTTCCACATGTGATTCAAAAATTGTTACATTTGAATAAAACTTTTGACCAGTGGTTCTTAAAATGTGTTCCTGTAACAGCAACAACATCACCACCTGGGAACTTGTTAGAATGCACATTCTCGGGCCTTTTCAACACTTTCTGAGTCAGAAATTCTGGGGTTGGTGGGTTTCAACAAGCTGAGTTTCACTGTCTTCCAACTGATTCTAATGCCCATTAAAGTTGAAGAACTATTGTGATTTTATTGGGAGGCGGAGGTACAAGAATCGCTTGAACCCACAAGGCAGAGGTTGCAGTGAGCTGATATTGTGCCACTGCACTCCAGCCTGGGTGGCAGAGTGAGACTCCATCTCAAAAGCAAAAAACAAAAAACAAAATTACTGTGATTTGAAATCTGAAAATCTGTAAGCAAATTCTCTATTTATAATTTTGAAAATAAGATTTAAAAAGAGAAATGCTTTGGTCTTGGATACAAGTGTTTAATTATAGGATGTGCTTCTCTTACTTTTTCTTTTTCCACCTTTCATAACTTTTTACAGCTTCATTTTCCACATATGTTTGTGAGGCCTTCTAAGTCAGGGGCCTCTAAGTCACATGACCATTATTCTAGTTAGAAATAACCCTGTTGAAATTTATTTTGACTTCTAGGATTATATGTCTTTAGTCTGAATGATTCTTCACCAGATGGCACTAGCATTTTTTTAAGCTAAGACTGCTATTCTAATTCTTCCTCCAGCTCTGTGACCTGAGGAGGAGAAAAGCGTTAAGTATGGCCAGAACACTAACTCCACCTCAAAAGCCTTTTGTGAAATGATACAATTCAGGCGACACACAAACAGGTCATCTCAAACTGGGCCTTATCTCTCAAGCTCTTTTATTTTGTTAGTTTTTATTTCTATTTATTACTTATTTCTTTCTCCAAAAACTCTTCGCTATTTATAATATTCTTGTATTTTTTTTAAATGACAGAAATTTCAGGATTTCTAAAAAGCAAATAAGAATTTCTAAAAAGCAAACAAATAAGTCATACTTCCCTTCTAATTGAACCTTTTAATGTTATAGAAAATGAAATCAAAGTTAATAGGTTAAATTATTTTCTTGAGTTCTACTTAGTTAAAGGCAGAAGCAAGATTTATTGTGGAGCAGGGTGTGTGTGTGTGTGTGTGTGTGTGTGTGTAAATATATAATTGGGTAGGGTAGGAGGAGAAATACATCCACGAAATATAGTAATTTTCTTTACATTGTTGTTTTTAGTTGTTTTATAGTGTACTATTTTGAATCTTACAATGCCTTTCCAGATGAAAATGTAAATAAATAAATAGATGGAAATAAACTCTCATATCATTTCTTCTTTCTAATAATCCTACACTGTAATAAAATTATGACTTTAAAAATTTTTGCTCATAAACAAAATATAAAGAGTGTTTAATACAACATCCCAGGTAAGTCACAAATTTAGGATAGAAAACTTAAAACTTTAAAATACCAAGTGAATAGGCAGTTTTAACAGCATGATTAATTTGTTAGACTTACTTTGAATCATATTCCATTAACATCTTTGTTTTGTTTATTTAGCTGAAGCTTTGTTCAGGGTGTTTTGGTCCATGGACATCCTAATGTCTTTTCATTTCTGAGTTGTTCCTTTCCTCCCTTGCTTCCTGAGATGTTTGTAATACTTCCTCTACATTGGATTGCTAGATTCTATTTCTGCTGAGATATCTGCCAAGCTTACTGACTCATAGTCCAAATGCCTTTACACAGAATCTGTCAGGGGAGAAATAATCCTAGAGAACCTGCTAGAGGAGCCTCATTTCATAGATACAGAAACAGAAACCAAGATGTTAGCTAGAATTAGGAGAATAAAAGTACGCTTCAATCTAGAATTTTTTCTAATACACGACAACATTAATTCCTATACGTGAAAAACATACATCATATAAACAATAATGTTTTGTTGATGGACAGTTTTTAGGATACAGTTTAAAAATCTAGACTTTAATTTCAGTCACCCTTGGTGAGAATCCTCATTCTATAATTTATTAGTAATTTTTAGCAAGTTATGTACTTTCATGAAATCTCACTGTTCTCATCGATTAAGTAAGGATAACAATAGTTCTTAGCTCAGGGCTTCTATGAGGTTGGAATGAAGTGATATTCAAGTCACTTAGTATAGTGCTTCACACTGAAAAGCACTCAACTAATTTCTCTAGTAGAAGTACATTTTAAATGTTTACTGTATTGTAAATCGAACTGTTTGCTGTTAACAATCATTATCACTATTTAAAAAGCCAGCCTCTCAATCTGAATTATCTAGAGAATGACTAATGTAATATCATTTCCTATATCCCTTTCCTGATAAAAATCACAGTTTCATTTTCTGCCCAAAGTTATCTTTCAACGTTCTTTGCTCAAGCGATAGGTACTTCAGTAGAATTCTGCAAGAAACAAATTTCTGATAGAAGTGTTTTAACTAATTATCTGATGAGCTATCAGGAAGCCTAGAATCTATAAGTATATTAATGAAGAATAAAAGATTGAAAGGTACAGAAATGTATCAAACAAGCAACTGATACCTATATGTAAGTAAAACTCCTACCTAAATGGGAGATATTTTTGCTTTTCTGCTCTTAAGATTAATAAAAAGAATAGCTTGTTATACATACCTGTTAATTGAATACAATTACTTAAAATCAGGTGAGCCTTGAAAGCAAAATGAAATACAAAAAATTTTCCCCAAAATTTCTAACATAACTTGACACATCATTAGTAGAAATAAAAAAGTATATTTTTAAGTAACAAGTGAATGTATAATAAAATATTCAAGCAGGAAATAAAGAGACCTATAAATACATTATAATTCCATAATGATATAAAAAATTTAAAAAATATTTTTATAATCTAGGAAAAATCCTGGCTATTTTAGAAGATAATTTTATGACAATTTGGATAGTATTAAAAGAATACATGACTAAGGACAAAAAACTCCTTGCCAAAGTCACAATATTTCTAAAATGTATGTTTGAATAGGATAATATTCACAGTAGAATCTTGATGCGTTAAAAAAATCCAACAGATTTATGTTTCAAACCATTCCAAGTTTCAGATTTTTAGCAAATAATTTCATTGCAACCCAATGATACCAATAAGTTCCTTAAAAGTTTATGCTTACAGTGATCTGTGCTCACTGATCTCTCATTATTTATCTTAATTGACTTTATCTCCTGGTGCCACCATCATAGATCTGTTACCATAGAGATGTATTCAAGGTGTCAGCAAGAGAACAAGTGGGTTTAATCTCTTTACTTTGGTGACATATCAGTGTTATTAGAAAAGACTTAAATTAATTATGCTGGCCAAATAACATAGGACATTCTTGTATCTAAGGAGAAAAGCTAATCTTGTATTTTTGCTTACAGAGCTCCCAGTAGTTTGTAGTACTTGATATGCATTTTTTTCTGTAAGTTAAAAAAAAAAATTCTTAAGACAATTTCTTCTCCAGCTCAAATGCTACCAAAGTCTAAATCAATATTTTCTAAATTAATAATTATTCATAGTTTCTATGATTTAGACCTTGTTAGCAGGCATATTCAATGTTCAACGGCAGAAACGACTTTGTACAGAGAGACAGAGAGGACTATAGGGGAATGATCACAGTCATTCTGACCCTTCCTGGCTGGACAAGGTTTCTCACGGAGCAAACAGGTACCCGAAGGCTGTGGAGTCAATTTGTGACATGGTAAAAGCCCCATAAAACTGCATACCTCAACCATACCTCAGCTTTCTATTGAAACTGCTCTCTGTAACCCAAATGTGACAGGCAAGCAGTCCAAACCCATGCCATCTTGGCCCCTGCAACTTGCAATAAGTAATTAAGGACTGTAATCGCCACCCTATCCAGACAATGTGTAAACAAATGTTAATCTTGACTTTTGTGAACCACTTAAGTAACAATCAGAATGTCAAAAGTCCCCTGGCCCTCAGAGAGTCCGGAGCCCCTCACCCTCATCTTCGCCCAGGAGGTGATTTACAGAATCCACTAGCCCTCAGAATGTCTGAAGCCCCTCACCCCTACCCCTGCCCCTCACCCTCACTCCTGAGGTGGTTTTATGGGTATAAAAGTTCTTGACACCTTCCTTTCGGGGCCATGGGTTGGAGAGATGTGAATCCTCCGTGGCCGCCGGCAATAAAGACCCTGCAATTTGGCATACTTTTGTCTTGGTGTTGACTTTCTATGCTCAGGCCAGTACAACAAACTCTGCACAAATTTCTGGAGGGCAGGAAATTGTGGCTTACAATTATACTTGGCACATAGAATGGGTTCAGTATGTGTTTATTGAAATGAATGGAGACAGTAATGACGTGAAAACCTGTCCAATCTGGAGGATGGGGGGATAAGAAAGGCATTGCTCCCATTAGCCACAGCCAGTTATGGAAGCCTTTGTTGTTGAGAATGGTGAAAATCTGCCCCAGACTTCTAACCCTGAACACAACACCCTATCTTCCCGACATACAAAAAGAAATGATTCAACTGTTAGCGTAGGCCATGGTTTAGAGACAATCTGGCTATGATTGACGCAGACAAAACCTGTACTCGACATTCTTTGCATTGATGATGCTTGTAAATAGCAACTAATAACACAAGTAATAATTATTAAATAAGTGACAGGGAAATCTTCTTTTCTTTATTTACCAATTATCGGAGTAGAGCTCCCCCTTCGCTCCCCAAAGCAACTGTAATCAGACTCCAAATCTGCCACTTACACTTGCATGATGATTTGGCCACTCCCTCCCCATTTGTTTTCATTTTCCCAACTAGTTAGTCATGTGTAATGATGCTTCTCTGCAACAATATTGACCACTTCTCTCTAGTGTGTAAAGAATAAGCCCTGTCAGAGACAGGCTGCAATTGTGTCTCCTTAAATCATTCTGATGGGATCACTGCATTTGGCAACATTCAAATAAATACTCAGTTGCTTTTATTGTTTGCTAGAGCAAAGTAATATCTTTAAATGAGTGCATACTGTAGTTAAGGCATTAAATGATGGGCTATAAAACATGCACTGCCTGTCATTTATTACTGCTATATTTCGTGATTCCCAGGGTTACTTGTTTGATACATGGGATAGTTTAATGGCTACTATTGATTCATTTGGATCTAGCAGTAAAGTTGTGAGATGGATAAAGGTAAGGTCTGAAAATGATAGTTTTTTGAGCTACATTTAAACTTCAAGCAGGAGGATGTTCAAAGAAGCATGGGAGCAATAATATAGTTCTTTTTTTTTTCCAAGTGGAGTATGCATTGAAGAGACCGTGGTGTCAGAAGTTATAACAATGCAAAGTCTGAGATGAGACCACTGTGGTCTTTGTTTTATGGAGCAAATTAGCCCAGGAACCTGGTGAGGCAATTTCCTGATGCAATTCTTGAACAGTCCATTAGGAGGCTCTTAGTGTATTTTCATTTTTACCTAGTCATAAGGTACTAAACAAACAAAATGTTAAAAGCAGGTGATGAAAAAGCACGTGGCATGGGTTCAGTTTGAGAGCAAGAAAATGCCCTGGGAAGGGAGGGTGCCAGCCCTGAGCAGGCATCCCTGCTCTCTGTCCACACCTCCTCTCACTTGACTGCAGGAAGTCTCGTTTCTGGTAGAGAACCCTGCACACTTCTTGGCAATTGCTTACTCTCAAAAAGCATGGGAGTTCCTAGTCTGGAGCAGCTTTAACCCTAGTGACAATTTAAAGATTAGGAATGGTCATTGTCTACAATATAGGAATGACCCTAGAAAAGTTGGTGACTTGATCTTTTCTTTTCAACCATAGCAAGAATCTGCCATGATATTCTGTCTCACTGCCCCAGTTATCCTCAGGAATAACTTGACCAATAGAAAAAAGGACACATTCTGTTTCCTGACCTTGATACTAGTAGCTTGGAGTAGATAGTTCCCCCATATTGGCTGTCAGTCTGCCCAGTTACTGGGATCTTAGGCTAAATACTTACACCTGTCTCTCCCAGCCATTGTTTGCAAACTCTCATAGTACGTATTTTTGACACAGTCTAGCTTCCAGTTCTACATGAAGAGGTCTAATTAGTTGTCAGTTTCTGTGTATTCTCTACCCTGATATCTCCAACTTCTGAATACAGTTCTAATTTTTAAATTATGCTAAGAAACAATGCTCTGCATCTTATAGGTTTGAATGCAATGGATGTGTATCATCAGTCAGAAATATGCCACCTAAGCACATGCTTTGAATCACTAGTATATCAAAAACATTGATGTATTATCCTTATACATGCAAGTGAGGTATACTCTAGGAGGTATGATTTACAAGCCAAAGGGTACTATCAACCATACAAAATACTGGGAAGTAGTGTAAATCACACTAAATGTATAGTAAGAGAGTTCGGATAAGCTTCTTTCATAAAGAGGGGTAATGAAACATTAAGGACCTAAGTTTCTAACCTGCAAAATCTAAATAAGAATAAGCTAAATACTGTATTGTGCTAGTAATGCATTGGTAAGTTGCCTCCATATGGTATTTACATATAGAGACTAAGGGTGTCATAAAAGATGAAGGACAAACAAATGAAAACAAGTGAACTTTTCAAGTCTCCGGCTATGACTTAAGCATTTCATTCATTTCTTTGCCCTAAAATTCCACCTTGCTGGAGGGCTTACTTGCAAGCACAGAGTTGGCTGAAAGTTGGAGTCATTTCCAAGTGCTCACTGAGCTGATAGGAATGTCTGGAGAAGAGTGTTTGCTTGTCAAGAATGCTGCAGAAAGAAATATATTTCGGGCATCCTAAGCAAGAAATGCATATAGGTTTTCCAATTGAAATATCCTTATTGTGACAAATGATGGTTTTGTGCTATTGCAAACCAAGTCATCAAAGTGAAGTATAAGCAGAACTTTGGGTGCACAAGGTAATCCTTGGAGTACAGTTAAAATTTAAAAAAAAAGATAGAGCTTTAATTTGTGTTTATTTTTCAGTCCTATCATTTTTGACTTTACAAATGTGTTATAATACACACAATATATTAGTATAAAATACACACAAAGGATTTATAATATATAGAACATGTATTCTTAAAACATGTTTACTAATAGAGTTCCAAGAAAGCTTGGCCACTACAATTGATATGCAGATATTACGATTTATATGACAATATTAACCTGCCTTGTGGATAGGCTGAAAAACCTATCTCCCACTTATAAAAATGATTATGGGAATATTCTTTCTAAATAAGTCATTAGAATTATTACCTACATATCAACTCCTGTTATTAGCCATTGGCTATAGTAGGAACTCTCGAAGGCCTAATAAGAAGAAAATGTAAATTCTTACTAACAACTTCTGATTCCCACTCCCTTTGGTGTCTCAGAACAGCTTAACTGGCCATTATCCAACTGGTGGTTGGATCTCTACCCGCTACCTCCTACGGCTAACTCATACATCATTTCAAAAGGGCTAGCCAGAAAATTGTGACTTCTTTCTAGTGAGCCGCATAATGATTCTGTCTCACATTTTTACTGCACCTTGCAGTTTACAATGTGTGTTCATATCCATTATCTCATATCATATATTACCCACAAGCCTCTGGCTTCCTGGGATTCTATGATTCAAATATCTCAGCAGTGACTTTAAGGTCACTGCTGAAAGGTATAGCTTTCAATAATGTTGGGTTTTCTTATATCTTGCCATTCTCTATCAATTTTACATTTCTGAAGGGTTATGAGTTTCCTCCCTCCTCTTAAAAATGCATCTCCCCTCCATATCACACTGTACACAGCAGACGATCAATCCACCCCTGTTTATAGTGGCCTCATCATGTGTCAATCTGGCTTCCTTCCGGTTAGGCAGGCTACTCACCAACTTACTTTAATCAATTGGCTCCTGAAACCCTACAAAGACTTCGCTACTTCTTCATCATTCCCCAACTACCTACATGTAGTTTCCATTTTCTGAAACACAGAATTGTTTTCCCAATATCTGTATTTACCACACATGCTTTATTCACATCTCCATATCCAGCTTTTCTAGAAAGGTTTATCTACGCTGCAGAGGTATAGTTAATTTAAAAAGGTATTAAAGTATGTGAGTCTGTGATTTATGATGGTAGTGAATTCTGTCTGGTAATAATTACTTATTCATTCAACCAGTATTTATTGTGCATTTGACAAAAACAAGCCAGGTAGTTGGTGTAGAACTTAGACAGTTGGTGCTACATTGTAGGAAAGGCTATTCCCAAATAACTATAATACCAAGTAGACTGCATTAAGTATCATGAAAGACATTTTGAATGTGTTTTCAAGTTCAGAGGAAGAAGGAGTACATTCAATTACTGCTGACAAGTTTAATAACAATAACAAGAGTTTATGAAGTTCCTATTTATGCACAACATTTGTTAAAAAGTAAAAGCAAAAAGATTTAATCTCTGTTTTATGAGCACATTATGTTTTAATAAAATCATTAATGGCATAAAGAGGAATCAGTATTACACACAATTACAAATTAAATGTTAAAAGTAGCAGCAGAGAATTGAAAGTGATAAAAAAATTAATATTTCTTGAGCTGTCCCTCATTACTCACAAGTGATTTAGAGATGAGATTCCTGCAGACATCCCAGTGCAGCGGAAAGTCATAAAAAAACGTGTAATAAGGGAATTCTATTGTATTGAAGCATCCCCAGCATTTTGTTCAAGGAGTTGTTAGGACTGTGCTTCCCTTTAGCAAGATGTGGCTTCAACATCCACAGTTCAACTTACCTGTTCATTCAATTACAGTGATTCTGCTGAGAGGTGTGGCAAACACATTCTCCACAGGAAAACATAATGGCAACAACAGAGAATGCTTTGAAAAAATGGCTTGCCAGCTTTCAACATTCTGTCTCAAAGACTGACTTCAGGGATACATGTTGTTTTCATTTTAACTACTTTCCCCCAACTATTTCTTAAAGCCACTGGCTCAAAATTTAGAAGACTAGGATAATGAGAACTCCTTCCTTTGTATTTTAGCCATTTGACTTAAGATAGTTAACCTGAATTTATACCTATTTAACATTCTATGATGAACTAGAAATGCCTATTATAGCTCCCAACCACAGGTGAGCCTTTTGACAAATGAGTTTTAGAAAGTGTTGTGCAGATACTTCTGCCTTTTGCAAATGTGCAGAGAAAAAAATCAGAAGTACATGGGAATTTAACTTCCCTGGTATATAATATTTATGCCTTTAGGGTACAGAAAAATTGGCCAAATGCCAGTTCCTAAATAAATATTCATTGTTTCTACCCTAAGGGTACTTCCATCATATTTTACTAATAAGGATAGGATGTTGTTTATAGAGGTGGCATTATAAAGGGTAGAGACTAACACAATAGCACTTTTATTATCTTTGGTTTCTCATGAAGAAGAAATTCAGAATGTGTGTTTTGCTGCCTAAATTAATTGAAAAAGTCCCCAGTGTGTCAAACAAATAAATATATGTTAATTAGTCTATGGTTGATTGTAAGAATGTTGATGAGGCTGTAGCATTTCTGGGACAAAATTATAAAGGCCAGTATCCTCTTGAAGATGTATCTACATCTGTGTAAATCATCTGTATAAAATGCTATTATACAATTACTTCCTAAAACCTTTCTTGAAATTTTGTATTTGAAAAAATTATTTCAAAGAGTCATACTCTAAAAGCTTTTGAACTAACTGCATAGGAACTTCGTTTTTGTTCTATCCCATTCTCTGAATAAAGTTGTTCTTGTTTAGTTAAGCGATCATTTAGCAGTAAAACTTCCACAGTCCCAGCTTCTGTAGGTGTTTGCTTTATGAGAGGAGCCACAACCGCAGACTAAAACAGGGCAGATTGAGAACATAGATGGTATTATACAATATTCCTTACTGTTCTTCAATACCAGCAAAATCAGTGCCAGTCTGCCGCTGAGATCTCAATGGTTTTGGAAGCGCAATAAACTTTTCTGAGTTTTTAAGGTTGATGTCCACATGAGCAACCATACTCTCCTACAAAATTTTCCTTTGTACCACCATCAAAGACAATATTCTGTATTGACTCAGTAACTGGATCACTGATCTCATGCTGTCTGACATTTCCTACATTCTCAAATAATACGCAGAGGTGCGATCTGAACAAATTTCAAGGAGCTGTCTAAGTTTTCCCTTTGAACAATAAGAAAAATATATCATGTCAGAATTGCAGTGTATGTTTTTAATAATATGCATAAAGCTGTCTTGATTTATATCTACAAATAATAAATTCTCTGTTTTGAAGAATTATTCAATTAGTTGTATTAATTATATCTTATTATTATATTCATAATATAAACATATAAATATGTAATATATAAATATAAATAATATAATATATAATGTTATATTATTACAGTTTTGCAAAATATCTTTTCCATATTTGTGTGTTTTATCCTCAGGGAAATGCTGAGCATTAAAGAAACTGGATGTGGAGTTTAGTCATTCTCAGATCCTGAAATGAGCTTCTAACCTATAAGGAACACCCATATTCTAATATCATGCAGGTTGGTTGGAGATAATGCTGGGATTAGAATCTAGTTTCCCTACTTATGGCTAGAACACTTCATTGTGGTTACTTTATTTATTTATTTTGTTTTTATATAGCACCAATAGTTGTATTGTCACATGGCATATGAATAATGCAACATAGTTTGACAGTTCACAGTTTTAATATAAACTAAAGGTAAAATCAGACCTAAACAGTAAGTTAGCAAAATGTTGAGTGCTATGATAGGATTAGCACCATACTAGAGGTTACATAAAATAAAACTCCACCCCAAGGAAGATTGTTATCAAATTAGAGAAATATGAGAAACATTTTCAGATATCAGAACATCTAATTTAACATAAAATTAGTATTCATGCATTATCTAAAATAGGGGTTCAGAAGAGGGAGGCAGAATTAGAGACTGCAGAGGAAGACTGAAAGACGGCAGGCTGAAATGAGGAAGCTACATTTGAGCATCCACGAGTACAGCATGCTTTCTGGAGGAGAGGGTCATGCAATGGATTAGCAGGTAAGTTTGCAAAGACAGGCAAAGGAGGACGGGCACCGAATGCCATGGTAGGAACTCTGGACATAAAAATATTGAAAGGTTGTTGAGCAACTGAAAAAAAATGTTTGGAAGTGTTATTTTCGCCACAGCAAGGATGATAGTATGGAATAGACTGGCAGAATGAAGGCAAAATGGTTAGACACATATAGCATTGTCAAGGTAAAAAATGGTGACTGAAGAATCATGTGACACACTTATTAATAAGAAAGAATATGCGAACCTAAAAGATGTACAACCAGAGGCCAAGAGGAACCTAGCAATTCAAACAGAGCTCTCCGAAATCAGTAGAAGAGCTCTTCACACCTTCATCAGATCTAGTGTCAACTTGCTTAGATATTGAATTTGCCAATCCCTTCATGACTTACAGTGAGGCACGTCATACTTGTTCATTTTGTTCCTGATGGTCTCTGTGAAGTATCATCTGGTTTTCTAGACACTGTAGTTAACATGTTTGTTTGTTTTTTGTTTGTTTGTTTCTGAGACAGAGTTTCGCTCTGTCACCCAGGCTGGAGTGCAGTGGCACAATCTCGGCTCACTGCAACCTCCACCTACCAGGTTCAAGCGATTTTCCAGTCTCAGCCTCTCGAGTAGCTGGAACTACAGGTGCATGCCACCATGCCTGGCTAATTTTTGGTATTTTTAGTAGAGACGAGGTGTCATCGTGTTGGCCAGGATGGTCTCCATCTCCTGACCTCATGATCCACCCCCATAGGGCTCCCAAAGTACTAGGATTACAGGCTGGAGCCACCGTTCCCGGCCAATATTTATGTTTTATTGAGAAAGGCAATCATCCCTCAGTGTCCATGGGTTCTACACCCTGAAATTCAACCAATCCCAGATTGCAAATATTAAAAAATAAAAACAACAATAAAAATAACACGACAATAAAGGTAATAAAAGACCGTGTAACAACTGCTTATATAGCATTTACAATGTGTAAGGTATTACAGTTAGAGTAGGCAGATAGTTAGACACGAGTGGGACCTGGGGGGCATGAAAAACAAGGGGTCTGGAAAGTCTGACACCCCAGAGACCACCAGAAACCTGCACACTAGAGATGACCAGACAGGAGGGGAAATATCTATGCAGAAAGAAACGCCCCTTAAGATGCCCAGTAATTGCTCACTCTGCAGTTAACTTGTCAGAATGTCGCTACCAACATGCTGATAAGGAGAAGAAGAGGGCAAAGGAGAAATTCCTGAGACGTACAAAGGCACAGTAAGTGCAGATTTAACTGTTATGTGACTTTTCTGGAGTGGCAGTAATGAGCAACACGGCCACTAGGTGGAATTTGTATCCAACACAGGGCCCATGCTTGTGCATCAGCATCAGCTGACAGTAAGGGGGGATCCCACAAACCTGGGATGGGAACTAGGCGAGGAAAAGGTGTCAACAAAGTAGCAGTGAGAAAACTAGACAAAGGAAAAAGGTGGAGACTTAAGAAAAAGGCAAAAACTTCAAGAGAAACCCAACATCATAAAAACCTAATGCAGCACTCTCAGGGCTGCTGCTGTCCGACTGTCCTGTCTCTCTAAATAAACTCTCTGCTCTCTTATTTTCCTTCAGTTAATTCTCCTATTGGCTAAATTGTCTCTTGGCTGAATCCTTTCTCAAAAGTTAGACAAGAACCAAAATTTGTGTACTTCCTGGTAACACTGCAAGTGATCTAGAAATGATTTAAATTATATGGGAGAATGTGCATTGGTTATATGCAAATAGCCATTTTTTATAAGGGACCTGATTCTAGTATTTGTGGGGGTTCCTAGAGCCAGTTTCTCAAGGATACCTAGAGACCACTGTATTTGTATGTACCGTAACTAATGACTACATTTTCTGCAGACATCCCTGAGTTACTTTTGAAGAATACATCTATAATTAAACCTTCACACTTAATGGCTAACTGAATACATGGGAGAAATACTGTTTGGGGAAAAGATGTAATTCAAAAATAAATATAATTTTGATCCTGGATAGTGGGAGAATAAACAATATTAAGTGCTTCTCAAAATTTAGTAACAAATATACAAAATACCACAAAAATGTTCCCACAAATACTTAATTTTTAATGAAGAGTACTTAATATTGTTCATCAACTTATAAACAGCAAATTAGCCTTTACAAGATTGAAAAAGAATCCTCAAACTTTATAAATCTGAAAAACTAGCACAACTTGAAGTAACCATTTCAAGTTCTTCACATAAAAAAGCAGCAAATCATATCATTCACAGCAACATGGATGAGCCTGGGGGTCATTATGTTAAGAGAAGTAAGTCAGGTACAGAAAAATAAACACTGTATGTTTTGGCTCATATACGGACCTTAAAAAAGTTGATCTGGTAGAAGTAGAGAGTAGACTAGTGATTAACAGAGGCTGGAAAGGGTAAGCGGGAGGGGAGATAGAAAGAAGTTGGTTAACAGATAGAAAATTACAGCTAGACAGGGGGAGTAAGGTCCAGTGTTCTATCGTAAACAATAATTTATTGTAATTTTTCAAATAGATAGAAGAGACAATTTTGAACTTTACCAATACAAAGCAATGATAAAGATTTGAGATGACTGATATGCTCATTACCTTGACTGCAAATTGTTTACATGTATCAAAATATCACACTGTGGCCTATAAATATGTACAATTATTATTATTATGTTTTAATTAATATATATATATATGAAAAACATGTAACTTTCCTATCTGAAAAATAAGAGAGGCTTAATATATTATCACTGATAATGTTGTTTAGATGGAACTAAACGGCCACTTGGAATATTACTAAATTTTACAGTGAAAGCTCTTATGAATTCCACATGGTTGTTCTATTATTTGTTAAGTAACGACTTAATTCTCCCAACAATTTTCTGCATTGTAACAACAGCAAAACAGGCTACGATAGCTTTCTTGGCTTCAGATGGCTTTAACTTAACATTAACAACTTATTTAAGTGATTTCTCTTTTTCTCACTCTCTCTCTCCCTGCACCCTCTTGGTTTCTTACAAACTATAGCAGTACAATGTAAAATTGCATGGTACACAGTATCATAAGGTGGTTAATCAGGATCCCATTAATATTCATATATCAACATATTTAAAGATTAATAAAGAATAAAAACACAGAGATACACACTTATTCATAAAAATCTTATGGAAAACTCACAAAACCCTGAAAAAAGGTTTGAGGCTGTCCATTTTCTGGGAAAACCAGTTTTGAGAAACACACATAAACCAGTAAGAGTCATAAAAAAGTGAAATATTTAAATTGTTGTTTGTTTGTTTGTTTTCCAGAAACAATGATTGATTTACTTTGGGCTAATCAGAAGTAGAAACGATGGGAGAACATTTTCAAGCAAATGACGTATATGAAAATTTTACATTTTTCTTGCAAGTGTTGCTGCCTTCAAACACATATTTTCCTCAGTCAGAGCAGTATTTATAGTATTTATAAAACACCCTGGATTTTTACTCTGGAAATCTATTCTTTCTGGGCTCTTAGCCAAGATGTTGGAACATGCTGATAACTCAGGTGACAATTTCTGTATCACCTAGGTCATTATTATAGTTACAAATGGAATATTTGAGTTGTATGAAATTTAAAATTCCATTTAACAATAAAGGAGGGAAAAGGCTGACTTTTCACATTATTTGCCATTTATTTCAACTGCTGCAGTTCTTTGAGAGTATAAGATGGGCGTCTACATTGTTTGAGCAATAGACACAATAGTCAGACTTATATTCTTGCCAGTGAGTGAAAAAAAAATCAGAAGGAATCATTCAACTCTTAAATAAATGTGAAGTTGTTGGAGGCCACTGTTTCCTCCTTAATCCTGAAAATACTTGAATGCAGTTCATAGTTTTGTCCCTAAGTGCTCTTAGGTATGTGTGAGTCTCCCAGGTCCTCTGCTGCTCCTTTAGAAACCGTCTGTTCCAAGCATACTGGTATAAGGAGACTTTTTTTTTTTTTCTGTCTGTGATCTCCTCTAAGGAGGCTATTGTGGGTCTTGCCCTGTTATGCTTGAGATCACTGTGTAGACACAGAGATGGACAGACAAGGGACAAGAGAGGAGGTGAATAAGGCCTAACAGAAAGTTCTGAGCTCAAAAGCTGAGAAGGCAACCTTAGGTCTTAAATCCATGGGACAAAAGAGGGGAAAGGTGATAAATGATAACAGCTTTTGTGTTCTGAATGGGGAAGAACTGGTGTAAAGGATGAGTGATTTATAGCCAGATGCAAGTTGAAGGCAATTAGACAGATGACTACACAGCAGAGAATAGTCCCCTAGTCAGATGGCTTCTCTGGCTCAGGTAAACAGGGCCTGGTCTCTAGGCATAAGGAACTCCTGTTGCTAATTAAGAAAAGTAAGTTGCACTTTGGGAGGCCAAGGCTGGCAGATCACTTGAGGTCAGGAGTTAAGAGACCAGGCTGGCCAACATGGTGAAACCCCATCTCTATTAAAAATATAAAAATTCAAAAATTACCCAGGCACAGTGGTTCACACCAGTAATCCCGGCACTTTGGGAGGCTGAGGCAGGGAGATCACCGGAGTTTAGGAGTTCCAGACCAGTCTGGCCAATACAGAAAAACCCTGTCTCTCCCAAAAATACATAAATTAGCTGGGCATGGTGGTGCATGTCTGTAATCCCAGCTACTGGAAAGCTAGGGCAGGAGAATTGCTTAAACCTGGGAAGCAGCTGTTACAGTGAGCCAAGATCATGCCACTGCACTCCAGTCTGGGTGATAGAGTGAAACTCTGTCTTAAAACACAAAAAAAAGGAAAAGAAAAGTAAGTTGATGATCTTATGATGAAGTATGTGTGGCATGAAGCTGTTAGAATGTGTTAAAATGATACTGAACAACATACAAGGATGTTTGAGATGTACTGCAGAACAAAATCAGAAGTAGGCAATAAAAGAATGTAAACAAACCCTGGAATATATACAGAGGCAATCCTAGAGCCTGGAGATCTTGTGTCTCACATTTTCAAGCAGTAGGACTTTCAAAGTGACTGTAGAACTGCTTGAGGGAATACAGAGGTGGCACAGCTGAAAAATGGTAGAGTGTTTCTTTGATAATAAATCTGCAGCATGAATAATAAAATACCACTTGGAAATATTTCCATTAGTTCACCTCTGGGAACTTACCTGAAGGAACTAATAGAGAATGTACACATGTATAGAGGTTCTCATTATTGTCACTAGGGGAGAAAAATAGAAAACAAGGTAAACGTTCAATTGTGCTACATGTGTAGCATGAAGCTGTTAGAAAGTGATAAAATGATGCCGACCAACATGCAAAGATGTTCAAGACATATCGTGGAGCAAAATCAGGAGCAGGCAATAAAACCACATATAAACTGCAGGACCAGTCCATGTTCCAACTAGGAGCAGAGGGCACCTCCCTCTTACTAGGGTAATTTCCAGACAGTTAAAGAAAGGAGCCATTGACAAAGGTGTAGGTGGAATGTTCAGAAAACCCAAAAAGTTCCAAAGGAAAATTCTTACCATGCCAAGGGTGGCAGGGATAGAGAAGGGGCAGTTCCTAGAACCCAGAAGGGAGCTGCTGAGGGAAGTGTGCCTGGAGAGGATCTGAGAGCTGTGGCCAAGGTACACACACAGGTTAAGGTGATCTTGGAAGCAGTGAGACAGAGAAAGAAACCCTGATCTCACTCTCCTATCTCCTTGTCATCTCCCTGGCTTTCTCTCTACCTGAACAGACAGAATCCAGATCAAGAGAGACTTTGATGCCTCTTGGGACAGAGGGCAGGATGGAAAACAGCATATCTAAGAAAGGGAACTGGAATACATATAGTAGCTGTCTTCCCATGCATTGAGGGCATACCTTCCCAGACCCACAGCGGATGCCTGAAACCACAAATAGTATGGAACCCTAAATAGTATGTTTTCTTTTCTATACCTATATACGTATGATAAAGTTTAATTTATAAATTAGGCACAGTAAGAGATGAACAATAGCTAATAGTAAAATAGAACAATTATAACTATATACAGTTGACCCTTCCTACCCACAGGTTCTGCATCCTTGGATTCAACTGACTCCAGATTGAAAATAATTCAAAAATATTTGAAATTTAACAATTATAAATAATACAAACAAAAATATAGTTCAGCAATTACTTACATAGTATATACATTGTATTAAGTATTATATGTAATCTAGAGAGAGCTTAAAGTATATAGGAGGATGGGTGTAGGTTCCCAGACCAAGACCCACAGTGATGATGCTGATGATGATGCTGATGGAGGTCAGGATCAGCCACATCAGCGACTAATGGGTGGGTATTGTCTACGGCGTGGATATGTTAGACGAGGTGGGCCCAAGTTTTGGGCAGGACGGAGCAGGATAGCATGATATTTCACCACACTACTCAGAATGGCACATATTTTAAAACAAACAAATTTGTTTATTTCTGGACTTTTCTATTAATATTTTCTGGACCATCGTTGACCACAGGAAACTGAAACTGAGTAAGGTGAAACTGCCTATAAGAAGGGATTAACGTCTATCTGCACAGGTGTAATGACATTGTTATTTACAAATAAATGCATTGAAAGTCCAGTTGAACATTGAAATGCCAGTAGTAGCTATCTCAGAACAATTGGGTGGTGGTAAATTTTGTCTTCTTTAAATTCACCATAACCTAAAAGATGCATCTGATGCTGTTACTATAATGAACACTCACTGTGGAAAGAGAAGACAGCCCATGTTTATTTTATTGTATAATTCCAGTTGTGATACTGATACTGATTTTTAACATGAAGGTTTTGTACTTGTAATTATTTAAATGAAGAAAACTAATTCTCAGGAATTCTGAGGAGAAAAAAGTGGACCATGCACACACATTAATCACTCTCTAAAGTGGTGCAAGGTAAACTTATATATACTTTAAGGTAAATGTATAAAAGTAAATGTGTGGTGATATGTGGAAAAAATAACTGAATGTTAAATTTTATTCTATAGAGACTGAAATTCATTTTTAAAAACCCCAACATTAAAAAAAGGGGGGTGACGGGTGCGGTGGCTCACGCCTGTAATCCCAGCACTTTGGGAGGCCGAGTCGGGCAGATCACCTGAGGTCAGGAGTTCGAGACCAGCCTGACCGACAAGGTGAAACCCCCTCTCAAAAAAAAAAAAAAAGAACAAAAAGAAAAAAAAAACTCAATATTTTATCTGGTTTTCTATGCTTTACATATTCACCTGAAACGTGATATAAAGTTAGATCTCACAAATATGCTAATGACCAAGTTGCCAGTGAAAACATGTCAAAAGTTGGAAGGTATAAAGAAGCATGGAGCTTGATTCAGAAATGAAATAGAGGTACCATGGCTCAAGAGAACTAGGTGCAATATTTTTCAGAATTATCAAAAAATAAAATAGAAATGCATCAGTGCCTTTGGTAAGGGATTCAACAATAAATGACGTAGGTTTTAAAAAATATGTGGAAGACAGACTATTCTAGATGTAAAGGAAAAAGTTTCTGAATTTTTCAGATTTCTAGGAAAAATTGCATGCTACAATATAAAATTTATTCAGAAGTGTTAACTTTAGAGTTGATTGCTTCTCATATAGTTGCAATGCTCATAATGGACACCCCTAACCAACTTCTACCTATAAGCCCAGATAAACTTGTCACATGCTACTTTTATGATCATTATAATATCACTGTGTGGATTTATCTAAATTAATATAGGATTACTGTTCAAAACATTCAAGAAGCAAAGAATAATCAAAAACATCAACTTGCCTAATTGGGGAAGAAATGTTTTGTGATAGGTATAATTAGTAGGTTTTGGCTTGGGAAGAGTGAAGCAAACCATAGAAAATTTAGACTCACAAAAATGATATGAGATTAAAAAAAAAAAAAAAAAAGGTCTTTTCTGAAAGCACTAGAACCCAGCAGTAACTTTTCAGTAAAAATAGAAAATAAGATAACTTCAAGATAAAAAATCAACCCATGTCAAAGATTTTCAGTTCTTTATCATTAAAGCACTTGGAGTGACATTTAAAGGTCAATTAAAATATTCTCAGGGACTCTATTGTCCTTTTTTCATAGCCACCAGAATTAGTTAACTGTGCCTGGCAAAATGTGACACGTAGGTCTTTCCATCACTTTTTCTAGAACTTTACTAATGTTATATATACACTGCATTATTCAAGCAGAAAATTCTATTTAAAAATGAATCTATCATTTATATCTTATAAACTATTTTCATTTTTGGCTTTTTCTATTAAAAAACATCGAGCTTCCTGTCAACACTGAGTTTATTTTGGCGAGTAGCCTGGGACAGCCTGGCTTATTGAGGAGTTGAGTCACATTACCACATGAAGTACATTTTGTTTGTTTTTTAATTCTTTCTCGTATTTGCATATGCATGAGTAAGTCCATGGAAGAAAAATAGCACATAAATTGCTTTTACGTGATAGAATGACGTCGGCATATTTGAACTGCTTTGGGTGTCAGAAACCCCAGTATTAACCTATTGACACTCTGCCAAGTTTAGACGAGTAATGTCCTTCTCTGTTTCCCGATCAGAAACACAAAAGTCATGATTCCCCCAAAACATAACCAAACTGTTTGATTCAGGCGTATGAGAATTTGTGATAAGCAAAAAATGTAAATTATTCTTTAAGTTCTGAAGGCAACTAAAAAAATCAAAGGGGATTGGAAAACAGCACAGAGAAGATTTAAAATAATGTGTTCACAATTTTCAGAAAAAAGTAGATATCGATGTTTGTCCATGTGGAATTTTTTATCTGCAGTGGGAGAAAGGGGAAAAAGAATATTTACATAAAGTCTTGTATGCATGTAGAAGCATTATAGCAAGCATGGAGTGGAAGCATCCCTACTTTTATAAGTTTATGGGACTGTCTGGGAATAACTTTGGGCCTCAAATGACTTCACATGCCAAATAGATCATCATATTCTCTTAGGTTAAGCCCTTACAAAAGCTCATTAAAATGTAAATACTATCTTGGAAGGCTATTGAAACATTTTCAGTCATTCAGCTACTCAATTATCCATTAGTTTGGAGAGAAAGGATTGCAAAAAAATGCTTTCCAAAATAAGGGAATAAAAGAAGATAGAACAGTGGCCCAGTTCTAAGCTTTAGCACGTAGTAAAGAGGACTAGGTCTCTGGATAGGAAATAGCCTAAGTAGCAGCACTGAAGAGAAGACAAGAAAGGAAAGAAGTATTTAAGACTGATAAAGAGTTATTAAAATGAGAGTTGTTTGTGTTCATAAAATGCCTCTCAATCAATCCCAAGCATGTACACTTTGATGCCAATGAAGGCAGCATCTTTATATAGAGTTTAGCAAGATATGATGCTCTATTTTTTAGATGTGAATATTCTATCAGGTCAGTACACTCAAGGCAAAATTTATGAACATAGAATACAAAAAAAAAAAAAAGACAAGCCCACCAGAAAATTATAGTCTTATTGCTACAGCAATAAGGAATTTGTCTGAGGCTGTGTACACAAGATGAGACTGACTTTTAAGGGAAAGCAGAAAACCAACAAATCACTTGCAGCATATTTATGACAGTTATGCAAAATAGACATTATTATATCCAGTCTGAAAACTAATTGAAATGTCTCAGAGAAGTTAAGTAACTTGCCTATGGTCACACAGAAAGTAAGAGCTGGAGGTAGGTCTACTAGTGAGTTCTAACAGACCCTAAAGTCTACATTCTTTTGACTACACAATTTTTATGGAAGGGGGAAAGAACTTTCAAAAGGGTTAAATTTTTTACTTTCCTTGATTGGTTTTCTGCAATGTAGTCTAAACCATGGCTCACCTAACCTGAACATCATATATTTACATAGTTTAAGATTAAGCTTATTAAAAAAAGAACTTCATTGTAATTCTATCACAGTTACCAACTGCCATGATATGGCAGAATTTGTAAATTGTGATTTTAAACAGTTCTTGGTCACTCACGTAACAGACTTTCCTACCATAAGAAAGCAGGAACTTACAAGTAACAAAAGTGCTATTTTCAAAATACAAAGTGTCTATAAAATACATTTCTCTGATAACTATATAACTAGCCATGATAACATGATGCTAATATATCAGGCTAATACACCAACATTACTAGATCGCAGAAATACAACCCTGTAAATAAACAATTATTAGGTGGAGGAAAGAGTTACAATTTATTAATTTACTTATATTTGCAATGTAATCACACACAGAATTCCTCTGTTATTATAACCAGAAGCTTGATTCAAATGCCCTAGAGGCAAGAAGTTTCTCTCAATACAGCATCCAAAATATATGAAAGTAAAAAAGTGATGATACTGAACCAATAGGTATAAACAAGTGAAACTTCCAAACTAGAGCAGTAATAGAGATTGATGTTTGCCATGGATGCTGTAGAAGGGTGTCTTTTGAAGACATCCACCATGACTTGTTAAAGAAAGACTCTAAACCAGGCATACAGTAAATAATCACCACTCTATGTCTTCACTGTCTGAATGAATGCTTAGGGAAGGACAAGCTGAGAAATAACACAAGGAAGTAGTCATTTTTGGGAACATCATAAAATATAAAGTATTCTCTATGTAGGCATTTAGTTTGATTTAAACATCACAGAATTCTGGAAAATTTAAATACTAGATTGAGTCAACTCTAAAATTTAACTCATGGCTGAAACTAATACATTGCTAAATGTGAAAATATAAATGTAGTCTAGTAAAAACTGGATAGTCTTTACTAGTAAGTAATATATTTAAGACACAAGCATTTTTAACTTTCAAAATATCTAAGCCATTCTTTGATTCCAATTAACCAAATAACAAAGAATAAACAATTAAAAAAAAAAAAAAAAAAAAAAAAAAAAACAACTGTTGCAACACTTTAAGTTACTGGTAATTTCCGTGAAAATTATCTAGATCCATCCAGAAGTGAAACAAATGTGATCAAACTGAACTGTGTTTGTTGTATCTTACTTCAACAGGTATTTCTTTTAAAAATCCTCAGGTTAATTAATTATTCTTGCTAAAATAGAAAAATGTGCCAGTTTGTCCATTTTACTTAATGTCTGCCCCATGAAGGACAATCTGGAGCTTAAGATAATTAATACTATATATCCTCACCTTTGAACAACACAGCTGTCAGCCATGGGGCTTTAAAATTAATAGGCTCTTCAAAGCTATAAATCAGAAACCATGATAATTTTATATAATATTTCTTAAAAAGGCACTTACCTTTTAAAAGGAAAACACACTTCTGGCAGCAAATTGCCTGTTAAAATAAAACATATCATTTATTTGTATCCAGTAAATTATATAAAGAATGATGCATTGTTACACTAAGCACAATTACAGTGCAATTTTAAAAAAACTTTTCCTGACCTCATTTAGTTTCTTTTTTATCCAAAAAGAAAATCACCTCCTTGGTGGTAATAATTAAATGCTTTTCTGTTCATTGCATGTGCACTGAAGCCACAAAAGCTAATGAGTTTCATGTCTAAGAGCAAAAACAGAAATTACAGGGCACGTTATCCGGGTCATGGGTGTAGATTTGAGCATATTCTACTCTGCCTATAAGAAGAAGCATGTGTAGTAAGGTCTATACCAGAAAATTTAAAGGTTCGGTATCATAGAGAATTTCATTTCTACTAAATAAAAATAAAATACTACAAGGTAGAAGATATTAATATCAACTGTACTCTTTTCAAATATATTAGTTATCTGAGTTCTTTATATACTTTTCACTGCACTGCATTAATGTCTAAGAGATTTTTATTTATAATACTTCACAAATATCACTGAGCTGAAATGAGGTAAAATCAAGGTTTCATGCAATGTGCACCAAAGTTTATACCTGACACAAGCTGGCCAGAATCAATATAAAATTTAATACCAATCAGAGGAAAGGAGGGATATACTGGGTAACTAGAAGGAGAAACAGCAGCAATAGAAGAAACTCTTTATTTTCCCATAGGACCTGAATTGGTTTTCTCAGAAGTGAAAAACAAAAGCATCAAGTATAATTTCCTTAGGACCTCTGCTTGATTTGCATATGCAGGACGACACAGATATATTTTTTCAGCTGTCTCTGTACATCACAAATGCTGACATTTGAGTTTCTCAAATTATAGAGAGTTGTCTGTTAATTTTGTTTTATTGTGTCTTAAAAACAAGTAAGATCCCAATGCTTGCAAAATTGATAACATGTAGATACTAATTTGTAAACAGAGGTAGATCATGTTGCAAATTCAGGTAGATTCATATTGAGTGTTAAATTGTTAGGACAGCAAAATTGCTTCTCGCTCCAGTCCTAGATTGACTAATAAGATTTCGAAAGGAGAACGGTGGTCAGGGATAGATGGAGTGGCGGTCTCGTAATTCTCTTGGTTCTTCGGAAACGGCTCTGTTTCTGAGCAGACCTTCCTCTCCTGGTGCCCTGTCTCTCATTTTGCACTTGCTTGCTGTACACAAACAGACTGAATTTCCTCCCTAATGGTAGGCTCTCAAGCAATTAAAGGCAAAACTGATTAATAGTAAATTAAACAATTAATAGAAGTTTTCATTCATCTACAGAGATGATTTTAAGATGTCTCTTAGCTTTGATATAAAAAAAGCATTTAGGGCAAGAGAAGTTTTTTTTAAAATTTTAGTTCTGTTAGTTCTTGAAAATAAGCAGCGTATTACTGAACCAGCAAACAAAAATAGGCTTCTTCCCCCAACTACTGCCATGATAGCTAAATTTCCACAATCTCTCTTTCGCTACTCATGCACCTAAACCCAGCCCTAATCCTTTAACCACACAGATGTTGAGTGTTTTGTTTTAATAATAAGCAGGTATAATCAACTTTCAATCCTACTTAACTATTGCAGCATTTTCTTTTCATTTGAAAATCCCTCACACGACCTCCAAGACTTGTTCAGAACCCTGCTGATTCTCTGGTCTAATTTCTCCAGCACCCTCCTCACACGTCATTCTACAGAGACACTAAAATTAGTATCCCTGTTTCTTGTCTCAAGCTTGGGATCTTCACAAATTTGAGAGCTGAGAAAGCCCCTTCTTCTGTAATTCTTGCTCAAACTTTTGAATCCCAAATGTCCCTTCCTTAAAGGGTCTTCCTTGAATCCTAAGCTGGATCCCTTTTGCAATCTTGTAATTGTCTTTTGCTCAGTTTTCCATTTTCAAGCATCGCAGATACAAATTCTGACCTCTGCTTAATCTCCTTCTGGATAGAGTGGACATAAAATTTATTGCCCGCACTAGAAGACCTTTGCGATTTAAAGAAGGAAGTAAACAAACAAGATGCTAGCACATTAATGTGATCCAGGACTGGGCTCGGCAAACTGGGGCATATAGTCAAACACTCTGTGGAGGAAGTTACCATTTCATCTCAAGGCTGTCCAACATGACCTAAACAGACAAGATGCCAGCAGCTGATGAGCTTTAAAAACTGATGGCTACTCACATGACATGTTATAAAGTGTGAACAATTTTTAGTGTTTTTCCCTGTCCTAAACAACTATGATAAAACATTTCCTTAAACATCTCAAAGTAACATTACAACAGTATGTACCGAATGTATGGGGTTATAAATAGTCGGACTATAGCCCAAATCAAGGCCACCAATTAAGCGATATCTGGGCTTCATTCTGCACAAGCCAAGGCTGTTCTTTCTCAGCCTTGTTGCCAACTTCTCTCTGGCCAACAGCACATTCCTATTCATCGGCTTACCCATCAAGGACTGCAGTACTGACCTTACCCTTCTACATGAGTGCACTGGTGATGGAAAGAAGGACAGTAGAAGAGAGGTGGCCATTCAGTTGTTCTAACAGCTTTCCCAAATCCTCTTTGAAAATATTTTAGTGTGAGGCATGAACATGATTTTAGTGTGAGCAGGAGCAACAGACTCTTTCTTTCAGAAACTCATCTACAAATGAACTCTCCACAGAAAAAGATAAAGAAGAAAAGTCTGGGAGGCCAGTTGTGGTGGCTCATGCCTGTAATGCCAGTGGTCTGGGAGACCAAGGAAAATGACTTTAGGCTAGGAGTTCAAGACCGACCAAGGCAATGTAGTGAAACCCCATTTCTATATATATATATTTTTTTTTTTTTTAATTAGCTGGCTATAGTGGCTATATCAGCCAGTTATAGTAGCTGATAGTCCCAGCTACTCAGGAGGCTGAGACAGAAAAATTGCTTGAACCCAGGAGTTTAAGGTTACAGAGAGCTATGATTTGCATCACTGCCATCTGGGTGACAAAGTGAGACCCTTTGTCTCAGAAAAAAAGAAAAAAAAAAGGAAAAAGAAAAGAGCAAAAGAGCATGGTTATTTCGATTTTTGAAATGCACCAACTCTCTTGACATGTAAGTTCATTTCCGTGTGTGTGTGTGTGTGTGTGTGTGTGAGAGAGAGAGAGAGAGAGAGAGAGAGAGAGAGAAAGAGACATAGGAGTAATTGAGTAGGCAAGGTAACTTATTTGTTATTTGGAGGTTGAAGTGAAAGAGTGTGTGGGATTTAATCAGACAATGACAAATGGATAAGCAAAGGTAAATAACATGGGGAAACCTCACAGCCTAGACTATTTCCAGGGCTCTCACTTTGCCCAAATTAGAGAAAGCCTTCAAAGGAGACAGAAAATAATTCTGGAAGGCCTAGATCAGTATGCTGTTTTAAGGTGATCCAACTTTTTAAACTGTAGAAATGTGATTGATTTTTAAAAGGCAGGCTGGTGTATTTCTGTTTTGGATATTGTGGTAGATGGGTATAGCAAATGAAGCAACCCTGTTAAGAGACCTCTACATTAGTCCATAATTGAAGTTGGAAAAGTCTTAACTGACACAATGGCCATGAGAACGTAAAGAAAGAGAGAGGCTCCCAAGGTATTTGGAAAGCATAACTGATAGATAGTTTTAATCCTCTGAGAATAGAAATTTATAGAATTTCTTTCTGATTTGGGGCTTAAGTGAGTGAAACACCATTTACTAACTTCGTGATCATAAGAGAAACAAAAGAAGTACAAAATGAAGGAAAGAGAAGATAATAAGTTTGTTTTCAGATTTTTTAAGATTTTGGATTTTTCAAGTTCACCAAAAAAGTCAGTTGACTGGGCTCAGCACTTTTATACACATTACTCTCATTTTATAATTGAGGACATTACAACTAAGAGAACCTATGTGTGTTATCTTAAGGCTTTACAGCTACTATGTGGTAAGGAAAGGATTTTTACTTCAATTCCTTGACTTGAAACTTCATCCCTGTTACAGAACTGGCTGTAAAGCTTTTTAAAATTATACCCATACACCACAGTTTCTGAAAACAATTGGTGATCTCTCTCCTTTTGATTACCTGAGATAGATATTAGAAAGTTAAGATTTAGTAAATAAGGCAAAAGTCTATAAAGTGAATATCTTAGCTAGCCTTAATGTAAGATCCTTTCAAAACCTAATCATCAATAGGAAATACATTGTCTAAGAACTAAATGGAAATGGTTGTGTGGCACCGCCCTACCATTCCACATTGATGCCACTTAATTAGGGGACCAGAAGCCATGTCCATGTCCACACTGGTAGAAGATATGAAGCATGAAAAGAGACCAGATGGCTCTTAAAGTTGAATTGGCTACCTAGCAAGACATCTACGCTGAATATTTTTATTTCTCTCTGTTTCAAGGTGGCCTCTCATGTTCTTTTAATGCAGATTTTTATTTGTGCATTTCATGGGCTGTTATGTGAATCTGTTGCGGCTGAGTATGTTGAATCTTAAGCCTTTTGTGAAAATTAGCATGATTCTTTGTAGTTATGAATAACAAATGTATTCCTCTTGATAGAAAGGACAATTAAAAGGTTTTTTTGATTACCTTTATTTTTAAATTTTGCTCATACTGATTTATTTAGATTGTAATCCTCACTAAACTTAAAAGGATTATATCAAATAAGAGCATGTCATTTAATACCTAGTTTGCTCTTTGCTAGAAATGGACCTTTACACTGCCAAAATGCATTACTAGAGTAATTTATTTTCCTGGTTTTCACCCTCCCCCACCCTACTGTGGAAAGATATGTTAGTGTATTCATCTAAGGTCTTGCATTTTTATAGAGGATAAAAAAAGAATTTGTCATGCGTACCATAAAGCAGAAATATTATTTATCACTGAAGTTAGTAGAGGGTTGAGACATGTTTAATTGTATAGAGTTTGCAGCAGTAAGTCAGCATTTGGAATTTTAAAGAGTTGCATTTAGGTAGAAAGGATTTTGTTACTTGAAAGGTTTAAAGAATGTTAAGAACTCAATTGCATAGTATTTATCAAAAGTGAATAGCTTGAGTTTAAGAGAACTGACTGGGGGGTTGTACTACCTGGTTTCAAAGGGTCTCTCAATATTCCCTCACTCCAGTGTGACCTTTAGTAACTCACTTACCTCTTTCTGCCACTAACATTTTAACTGCAAAAGAAGGAAAATAATAGGCACCATCTTATAGGGCTATTGTGTCATAATTAAATGATTTAGTATTTGTAAAGCTGTTAGAACACTGCTTGACTCATAATTAGCCTTCAATATATGCTGGCTTTTATAGTGATTTGAATGAACCTATTTTTCTACTTTTCGCTATATAGTTATCAAATAACATTTATTATGTAAGCTTAGGTTTTCTCTTAATATAAAATGCCAGAATGCGTCAATGATTCAGAACTCATCAGAAAATCTGATAGTAAGAAAAACTACGAGTAGCAAAAAACGATCACAAACTCCATGCACCCAATTTGAAGTATGTTGACTAACACAGGAAAGCCTAACTTGTTTAGGTCCAGTGCTATGTCATAAGGGATACAACAATCAGCAGGAATCTTCACCCTTAAGCAACTTGCAATCTAGTTGGAAAATAAATAAAAATAGAGTGTTATGTCTTTCAGGATTGTTTTTATGAGAGGATTACAAGGAGAGAGCAATAGAAGGCATGTTAATGTTGGCAGAAAGGCAGACTTCTGGAAAGAAGCCCCATCATCTTAATGTGGATCCACACTGCTGTTTTGTCATTTCTAAATTCACTTCTAGAATTATTCCCTCTAGACTAAGCCTCAGTATCAGTCTTCCTAACGGCTGATGCTTCATTTCTGGTTATGCGCACTGCTGGACAGTACCATTAATTCAATCAACATTTACTAAGCACCAACTAAGGTGAAACACGGAAAGATAGCATGATGGACAATTTAGAGTTCCGAGAACAATAACAAAATGAACAAAGCAGTACTGAGATCTCTGAGTACAACAAAACAGGGTAAAATAATAGTGTGTGAGTGACAGAATGCATTGTATCTTGCATGACCCTGAAAGTGCGCTCGGAAGATGGGACATGCGTGGATGGGCAGCAGCAGCCAGGCTGGGATGATGGGGCAGCAGAGCACTCTGGGACGAAGAAACCACAGCAGCCAGTGACTGAATACAGAAAGTTTGGAAGCCGTGAGGAGAAAGCCTCTCAGAGTGAGAAGACTTGTGAATAAGCTCTGGAAGGTGGGCAGGAGACCAGATGTAGAACTTGAGGACCCTTTTCTAAGTGCAGAGGGAAGACACAGAGGTTTGGGAGTTTGGATATATGTCCCCACCCAACCTTGTAATCCCTGATTTTGGAGGGGGGTTGCCTGGCAGGAGGTGATTGGATCATGGGGGTGGATTTCACCCTTGCTTTACTCATGACAGCGAGTAAGTTCTCATGAGATCTATTTGTTTCAAAGTGTGTAGCACCTCCCCCTTCACTCTCTTCCTCCTGCTTGGCCCTGTAAGATGTGCTCGCTTCTCCTTTGCCTTCAGCTATGACTGTAAGTTTCCTGAGGCCTCCCCAGCCATGCTTCCTATTCAGCCTGCAGAACCATGAGACAATTAAACATTTTTTTCTTTATAAATTATCCAGTTCCAGGTATTTCTTTATAGCAGTGCAAGAATGGACCACTACAGAATGATGTCCAATGCAAGTTTTTAAAAGAGTTCTTCAGGCGCCATGAAAATGGACAGCAGGGGCCTTAGGCAGCCGTTGGGAGAAGAATTCAGAAGCTACTGCATGATGGGGGTCAGGTGTGGTAGTTGCAATGGACATGAAGAAAAATGAATGATGCTAGAATAAATGTTGGAAGTAGAGCTCATAGACTTTGCTAATGGACTGGATGTGAGAATGTGAAAAAGATAGGAATTGAGCCAACTCCTAGGTTTCTGAGAGGTAAGATAGATTATGCTGTCAAGATAGGATTCCAAGATTTAAAAAAATCATACTCGGCAAGGGACATAAAGATTTCTCTGTTAGGCTTTTCAAGTGTGAGCCACACATCACCATGTCAGTGGCAATATGGCATAACATGCGTCCATAACAGAGCAACTGTGTTTCTCAACCTTAGTGCTATTGACTTTTTGGCCCAGACATGTCTTTGTTCTGGGGGCTGTCCTTTCCATGTATGCACTGTAGGATATGTCACAGCACCTCTTGCCTCTGTATACTGCATGACAGTATCTCCCCAACCCAGTTGTGACAAACAAAAACATCTCTAGACATTGCTGAGTGTGGGCAAGGTGAGGAGCAAAAATTGCTCAGGATTAAGAATCACTGGGCTGGAGATATAAATTTAAATGGAAACATACAGATGGAATCTGGCACCAGGGATGTGGATGGTCTCACATATGGAAAGAGAAAAAAAGAGTAGAGGGCTCACACTAGGGACTTCACAATTAGAAACAGAACAGAGGCTCCAGCAGAGGAGGCAATCAGACAGGGATTCCACTTGATGAGTGCAGTGGGCCAGAGTCCTGGAGAAGTGGTTGCCAGCAGGACGGGGTGAGCACATGTGACTCACATGAATGAGTTTGATTAGGTAAACGAGGACAGAAAAACAATCACTTCCAGATCTGTACTGAAAAACAACTCTTCTAAAGAAGCCATGAGACAGTCTCAACGTGAGCATTGCCATAACCATAAATCATTTTCACAGGACATTTGCTTGGACATGAGTCTGACAATGGATAAGAGTTAGTTACTTATGAGCTCTTCCTTAATATGATTAGCTTCATTTGAGTAGTACACAAGGGGCTGGCTGCAGGTGAGGTGGATGAGAACTTCCTTCCATGGTTTTGCACAAGAGGTAGAAGTACCTCCAGGGATCAAGGGGCATGGACCCTAAGCTCCTACCTGCCTCCTCCTTACCATTGAATTATAAGGCTATATCAATATCTAGACTGCCATGGAGCAAAACCAGATTGCAGAAACAGACAAAGTGTTCCTGGAAAAAACCTTATCATACAGGAGGAAGGAGTCTAGGCCAGTAAATTCTTCTCTGCTCTGAGGGCAACGTGTCACAGGTGAGTGCCACTCTGGACGTAGCCTGTTTCTGACATTGAAAACTTACTTGCTAGCCATGCTGATCCTGCGAACATTTGGAGAGGAGTTGCCATGGATGTGAATTAGAGAAGCTTTATTTCCAAAATGCTATATTTCCAAGACGTAGCCATGTATGGTAGTGCTTTCCTGGCTTAGTAAAAAACCAAGTCATGGAGGGAGCAGAGAGAGCCTTGCCAAGCTCGAGATCCCAAAATCATTGTTATGGAAATTAAATCACACACAAGGGCTTGGGAATAGAAAGCTTTAGAGGGCCTGTGACTAGGTGCTTTGGTGGCAATTGCACTTTAGCCAGTAGCAATGGCAGCAACTTTATACTTCCAAGACCACCAAATGTAGTGACTGATCAGATCTTCGCTTCCATCATGGCTAATTTAGCAGTGAGACTTGAGATAATGAAGCAGAGACAAACATGCAGATTCATAGAGGAGGTAACTGGAGAAGGCAGGGAGGTGAGAGAACACAGAAGCTGAAGAATTCAGCCACAAAGGGGCTCATGAATTTATATATATATATAATTCCTGCAGAATTAAGTATACTGGGTCAGAGGATATATACATTTATAATTTTAATTAATAATTTTAATAGACACTGATAGCTTAAACTTTTAGAAACTTACTAACTTCAGAACCCCACTTATGAATTAATCATACCAATTTCCCTAAGCATTCACCAGTTCCAGATTTGAATAATCTTTAATTTTGGCAATCTGATCATGTTTGAAAAGTTTTCTATTATTGGTCTAAACTGTAATTTATGTTCACTAGTGAAAACAAACTTTTTTTTAGACATAGGCTATTTGTACTTACTATTCTATACATCACTTATTCATCCTCTTTGCTTATTTTTATGTTAGACTCTTCATCCATGTATTAGTCTGTACTCATGCTGCTATAAAGCACTGCCTGAGACTGGGTAATTTATAAAGAAAAAGGTTTAATTGACTTACAGTTCTGCAGGGCTGGGAGACCTCACAAAATTTGTAATCATGGCAGAAGGGGAAGCAAATACATCCTTTTTCACATGGCAGCAGGAAGGAGAAGAATGAGTGCCCAGTGAAGAAAAAAGCACCTTATAAAACCATTGGATCTGCTAATAACTAACTTACTATCACAAGAACCGGAATGGGAGAAACCGCCCCCATGATTCAATTATCTCCATCTGGTCCCTCCCAAGGTATGCCGGGATTATGGGAACTACAATTCAAGATGAGATTTGGGTGGTGACACAGCCAAACCATATCAGTCCATTTCACATGTATTTTAGGAACTCTTTTTGTATTAGGGGCATTATTCTTTGTCATATTTCAAAATATCATCCTATTTAAAATATGTGTATTTCTTCAAAACAATTTACATATTTACGTTACTGATGCTTGTCTGATAACACTTCTGGAAAACCCAAAATTTAGACACCTCCCTTGTGAACATCTGGATATACAACCACTAGAAAAGATTGACATTCCTGTTAGTAGAACATGTAGGGACTTTGAATTATGAAAATATATGTTATTATGATAGTTTTCATAACATGATTAGGAAAAAAGTGACAAGCTGGTTGCTTTAGGATATGGATCTAGCTCATCATTCCTTTGCTCTGAAACACACTTTCTAAACCAGCATAAGGAGTTTCTTTATTTAAGGTAGATTTCCCAACCAAAAGATAGTCCCTGCAGTGTCACTAATTGTTTAAAAAAAAAAAAAAAAAAGTCTGTAGTTAAATATATTTGGAAAATATTTTGTATTTTTATAAAAGCTTTTATTAAAGGATTTCACAAGTTCTTTTAAAAATGATTATTATGAATCACTTAGTGAAAGTTGAATGTTCAGAATTCCCAAGATTATTGAACTACAGCCCTTCAAGTTTTCTTTTTTCCAAGTAGTTTTTTTCCAGCGATAGTATTTCATGAAACAAAATTTTTGATGAATGCTGACTTCAGGAAATATCTTCACACTTCTTTGTAAACGAATGGCTTTCCTTGTATTTGCCTTAACATTGCCACCTTGTCACCACAAATCCTTCAGAGGCAACAGCAAACCTTGTATAAAATTACTAGGGAACATTTTTGAAAAGATTCATAAATTCAATACAAGGTTTGAGTTGAGTTGGCACAGCCTAAATGTAGCTAGACATTGTACAGTAAAGTAAAAAAATAAAGCTCAGTGTTTTAGATTTTTCTTGTGTGAGCATGGGGTGGATGGGGTTGCCATATCTCTATGAATGTTATAAGAAGGGGTCACTCCTTTAACCCGAAGAATATATGAAGAGATATGTGCAGAAAAATGGGAACTTAACACTTTCTGATTTGCCTTTAATAATTAGGTAGAGCTAAAACAGAATAGCATAATGATAATGTTTTTAAATACCTTCATATAATTTTGCTTATACTTATGATGAATTTTACTTTTATTTAACTTTCTTGGAAGTTTCCCATTTTAACAAATTTATTTGTTCTAATTGATCAGGATACACCTTGAGTTCCTTTGTTGTTATTCAATACAATTTTAAAATTTAGTTTTGTTTTGCCAACTTACTTTTATATGTTCATGAAGAGCAGAGGTAAAATTATAAGGGACATACTGGTTGGGAGAATTATCATAAGTCATCTATATTGACATGACTGGCCCATCATGCAATTAATTAGAAGGTAATATTGATAAAATATAAGTAAATGATGGATAATTACTTCTGAATTCCTGTGCTTGCCATTTTACCCATGGTTCTGAATAATTACTGGTCCTTCACTGTTCAGCACACAGGAACATTTCTTCTAAAAATGCAGAATTATGCACTGCCTATTAAAGTTATTGCCAACATCTCAGAAACTGAAGTAAATGCTTTTACAAATAGCATTTCCAATGAATAATGCTGAAATCAGACTTTTTTTTTTTTTTCCATTGCAAGTGCCTCAAGTAGTTGGCTCCTTTCCCATCGGCTACTTTGTAACTGCAAATATGACAACATGACGGTGATTCACAGATGCCAAAATATGACGAGCAGAGCAAATCTGTGTTCCAGATATGATAAGGTGAGAAAAGCGGAACTCTCGGCCCCAGGTGATTTCCGTGAAGACACCTAACATACAGCGGGCCTCACTATCTGAACCATGCAGCCTCCAACTCTAATAACCTGGCCGGGAGAGAAATACATCTAAAAATGCAAATGGATGAAAAAAATAAAACTGGGTTGCATAGTAACATCTTAAGCAGATTTGAGAGATGTATGTTTGAAAAGCATACGCTTCAGCCTTGGAAAATGCTTTCTGTTGTATTCAGCACATATTGGGCTAGAACTACGAAAAATACACAGAAATTATGAATGCCTTTAAAAGTCCCTTCTCCAATCCACCAGCCTTATAAACAATGCAATATTGAGTGAAATAACAGTCTGTTTCTTATTTTTATCATAATACTTGGAAACTTATTTTGAATATACATATGCTTTATAGATTATAGTTACACATCATTGGAACAGGAAAAAAAATAGATTGTGAGCATGCATCTTAGAAATACCAGCTATACAATCATATAAACCACTTCTCATTCTTATACTGCAGTTCTCAGACATAATAGAATCACAAATTATACAAGACTGTTTTTCCTGATTATACATATGTGTATATACATTTTGTATATTCAACTCATACATTCTGAATTCTCCATGCCTGATTGGCAATTTAACTGATGTGAGCTTATTTACTGGCAGAATTTATATTTAAAGTCAATGTTTTCCATGTCAAACCCAGAAGAGGCTTTTATTAGACAAAATTGTAAGGTTAATGAATATTAGAGTAACTTTCCCAGAATGAGAAAATTAAAGACATTTTTATGTCAGATTATGATTTCTAAATATATTGTTTAAAATAAATTTGAGAAGAAATTAGAAAAAATGTTTTTTAAATAAGAAAAATGAACATAAGAAAAAAATAGTCAATGTTTCTTCTAATGTATATCTTAATGGCATTACTTGCATATATCTGCATATGTTAAGCAACCATGCTATTTTTGAAAACTATATAGCATAGGAAAATAAGAGTTACAACATAGATGGTTTTCAGGCAGTTTCTTGTCAGTTTCTATAGCAAGATACAGATGAATTGCAGAGTATTTACAGATGGTAAGCCCTCTGAGAGAAGATTTGTTTGTTTACCATTGCATTTCAACATTTAGTACAGTGCCACAGAGTAGGTGTTTAATAAGCATTTGTGGAATGAATTCATGAATAAATTGAGAATTGAAGTCAATTTTGGAAGATGAGGCCTAATCAAAATATTTTACAAAATCTTTACAAATATAAAATTTTTTAAAAATAAAAATATTTAAAAATCAATACTAAATATAAAGTACCTTATGCCTAACTACAAAGATTAGTTAAGGTTTTTTTTTTTTTTTTTTTTGCAAATAATTGCTCAAAATGTTTCCTCATCAATTTCTTCCCTCTTTAGGATGGCATGAAGGAGGAAAAAGGACCTATTATTGTGTAAAAACCATACTTTGGAAAGCAATTTCATAAAAACTTGAATTTTAAAATATAATGCTACTTATTCACAGCAGTTTATTGAAAAAGTCTTGGTCCCTACCACAAGGTATCTCCTCCTCTCAGCCAATATGGCATCCAGAGCAATGCTAAGACAGAAACATTTTCATTTCAACATTCACCCACACATACTTTATACATTTCTGACAACATGCGTTTATTCTTATTGAATGCTTACTGTATTCCAAGCACACACTACATTCTGTACACATATAATCTCATTGAAGTAGATGCTATTATTATTCCCATTATACAAATAAGAAAATTTTGGCTCAGATAGGTAAGTAAATTACCCAAGGTTATACACAAATAAAGTGGTGGAACATTTATTAAACAGTCAGAGAAAAATGATGCTATCTACCTTCTTAGATAGACAGCATTAAGAAGCTCTATACAGAAGTAAACTAGAGGCAAGAGAAGGACTAAATTGAGAAAGAGACTAAGAAAGATACACACTGTGTATATATACAAAGGATTATAAATCATTCTATTATAAAGACACATGCACACATATGTTTATTGCAGCATTGTTTATAATAGCAAAGACTTGGAGCCAACCCAAATGCCCATTAATGATAGACTAGATAAAAAAAAATGTGGCACATATATACCATGGAATACTATGCAGCCATAAAAAAGGATGAGTTCATATTCTTTGCAGGGACATGGATGAAGCTGGAAACCATCATTCATTCTCAGCAAACTGATACAAGAACAGAAAACCAAACACTGTATGTTCTCACTCATAAGTGGTTGTTGAAAAATGAGAACACATGGACATAGGGAGGGGGACATCATACACCAGGGCCTGGTTGGGGGTAGAGGGATACCTAGATAGAATGGGGGTGGGGGGCTAGGGGAGGGATAGCATTAGGAGAAATACCTAAGGTAGATGAAGGGGTGATGGATGCAGCAAACCACCATGACACATGTATACCTATGTAACAAAACTGCACATTCTGCACATGTACCCCAGAACTTCAAGTATAATTTTAAAAAGAAAGATACAGATTAAAGAATGTGTACTGGATTTCTAGATTAAGAATGCAAAACAGTTTCAAAGGAGTATTTGGAAGAAGCCAGGCAGCAATGCATTGAGCAATTAATGAATAGTGAGAAGGCAAGGATAATGGATTAGTCTCCTGGGAAAGAAAGGAAATAAATTTGGTTATGTATAGAGGAGAAAGGAAGAGATATCTATCTGGTTGCTAGAAGAATGATCTAGGTATGTTTTTAGCCTGAGAGGCAGCAGATTGATTTAGAAGTCAGATACCTCTTAGGGTCTGGGTTAGACAGTAGTCTATAGACTCAGTCAAGAGCTGTCTGTAGGTGCAGAATTAATTAGAATGAAATGCAGATTTCATACACAAATGTTGGCCTTGCATGTATGTATACATTCTATAATAATTATCTATATTTATTGCACACATAAATGTTAATTAACTAATGCAGGACTGGCAATATTTACAGTAATTTATTCAGTCATAAGCAGTAAGCAGTGAGAAAGGCACTGGCATGGTTCTTGTAGTAGGGCCAAGAGATCAAAAGCTCAAACTTGACTTTAGGAACCTTGGCACCTAGCGGACAATACAGGTGAGATTTGCTTCAATTCATGATGAACTTTGTGTTCTCAGATTATGTAGGAGGAAGAACTAAGATAGTAAGTGGGAAGAAGTTTTCAAAAAGAGATACAAGAGGTTGAATATTACAGTAAATACTTAAATGAATATACACATAAGTTTTAGAGTGTATTTATACATATATAGATAAAGGTACAGTCTATCCGTGTTGAGTTTCAGAATCAGAGAACATCATGGAAACCGTATTTGAATCATGATCTCTAAGTGATGAGAAGGTTTGTAAAATAATCACAATACAGTTTTTCTAGTTTTTGAATATCAATAGACATTGGCTTATTTTGGGTATGTTATTTTTCAATTAGAAAAGTAATTAGTCAGAAATTATGAAATTTGAAGTCATATTGCTTAATACCTACTTTGAATTATTTTTGAGAACCAAAATTATGAGAAAAAATTTCAGTATAGATAGAATGAAATTAATGTTCTTTACAGCAAATGTCTTACCAGATAAATGTAAAATAATCATAGCAGAAACCATGTAGCATTTACTCCTCACCATATCACTGGGTTGGATAATATTATTATTACCATTATACAGATGAGAAAACTGACAACTAGGAAGTTAATGAGCTGACCTCTTTAACCCAAAAGTAAATGTCATGCTACCTGTATTAAGGACAACTCTGGGAATATATTATCACATAATTTGTAAGGTTGAGATGAAATAAGCAGGCCAGGCATGGTGGCTCATGCCTGTAATCCTAGCACTTTGGAGGCCAAGGCAGCTGGATCACTTGAGTCCAGAGGATTGAGATCAGCCTGGGCATTATTTTGTAGAGACTCCCTCTTTACAATATAATGTTATTAATTATATGAATATATATAATTATTTTTTTTTTTTTTTTAAATAGCTGGGTGTGGTGGCATGCGCCTGTGGTCCCACCTACTTGGGAAGCTGAGGTAAGAGGATCGCTTGATCCCAGATGTTTAAGACCAGTCTGGGCAACATAGCGAGACCCCATGTCTACAAAATAAAATTTAAAAAATAGCCAGATGTGGTGCTGCACACCTGTGGTCCCACCTACTTGAGAAGCTGAGGTGAGAGAATCGTTTGAGTCCAGGAGGTCAAGCCTGCAATGAGTGGTGATCCTGCCATGGTGGGCAGTAGAGTGAGAACCTGTCTCATACACACAAAAGGGATGAATAAAACACTGGTGGATAAAAAAGAAATCTTAATATTAACCATTGATCAAAGTATCAAAACACAAAAAAGATCCCAACAGGTTTAATTCTGAACACACACACACACACACACACACACACACACACACACACACACACAAAAGCTGTCAGATTAATCTCCATGAGACTAAAATATACAATCTCACATTTGAATGTATCATGAAATCCTGGTTGCTATCACACTGAGACAGTTCTTGTTTGGCTTTGGTTTAATTTTCTTTGGTTTGAGATGTTGATTGTTACATCATATACATCACCTCATAAGATACAGACTTTTAACATTAATATAATATACTTAATAAATCAATACAACAAAAAGATATAATTAATTTAGAAAACATAAATTTTTAACATCTAAATGTAAGTTATTATTCCAAAGTGGCCCAAAATAAAAAAGAAAAGTACAATTATGAAATGAAGTCTGTCTCTAAGATACACTCCATGGAAGCCTTTCATTTGATTGGACTTACAGTGTAATTACTTTGCAAGTAAAAAAAGTACAGAGTCTTCCTTTTCACTCAGTCTCTCAGCCTGCTACTCTCTTTTTCCATAAAGGCATGTGAACTTTAAATTGATCTAAAGAATGTCTGAAACATTGAAAACTTTGCATGCTACTTAATATTAAAAACTGCTCCTAAGGGATACCTATGTCAAATTTCACCTTTGGCTACAATGTTATAAAATCTAATATTAAAATCATTCCAATGAGCATGTGCACAGAGGTGGAGACTAGTGTGTGGTGCAAGGGGAATAATTAGAAAATACATTTTGGGATCGAATTAGAGAATCCTTCAATGCCAGTCTAAGAATTTTCTGCTTTATGCAAAAAACCGTAGGAAGCCTCTGCAGGTTTTTGAGCTAGATGACATGGCCAATGCATGCTTTAGAAAGGAAAAGCTGACAGCAGTGTTTGGATCCTTCTGAAAAGAGAAAAACTAGAAACTGAGGGGTTATTTAGGGAGCCCATTAAATTGTGCACTAAATGGTGTATAGTGTCTCTCACTATTGATAGAAATCAGATTTCAGATAATTTACCTTGTTTTGAAAATTCATCATTTAAAACTTGTGCCTAATAGTTTTCTCTTGATAATAGAGGTCATATGACTATGTGAATTAAAGAAGATGTCCTGAGAAGTAATGAAGTTAAAGCATATTTAAAACAAAAAATGTGCCTTAGAGGTTATTTTAAAAAGAGAGACAGAAAGAGAGAGAGTGAGTCTGTCAGAATCCTGTGAAAACTTGCCTACTTGCACTGAAAAATTACCCTTTAGTGAATTGCCTTCAGGCTACATTTTCAGAAATTATATTCTAGTAGTGGTCATTTTTTCAACCCAAAGGGTGATATTTCTCTCCATAAATTTGATTCCCAGTCAATATTTCTTATACATAATATGATCTAGGTACTTCACAGTTAAAAATAACCAAGGTTAAAATGTGTCATAAATACATAGCATCATTAAACATTGGCCACAGAAGGTGAGTTCTAGGTGTTTCACTGTTGAAGCTAAGCATGTTACAGGCCTACCTGTCACTCTTTATTCTTAGAAAATTTCAACAAATAAATAGAGAAGCACATTATTTACAACTCCCACTGTCAGAAGCTGCCATTCTTATCCCTATCCAAATAAGAGAAGGTACTACCTATTTTTGTAAGAGGATGTGGTTACTTTTCTATAATGCCAAACATGATGTAATTCTAGTGAAGTGGATGGAAAGCAGGTAGGTGATAAAGATATTAATATGTCTAGGTTCATTACAAATACATGATAATTTCCTGGTATTATTTACTTCTAAATATTTAGTAAACCTGTACACTCTTTACCCTCATTATATGACAGTTCAAATTGTTTCAGACTAGATTCTAGCACACAGCTTTGCAGCGCAGAAGTGTCTTGCAATTAGGTGAAAAGCTGATGCAATCTGATGTACAGAAAAGGGCTATGTGATAGCAGTCCACCCTCTTTCTAAGTCACTCATTCACCTTGGGCAGTCACTCATTCAGCTGACTTCAATCTCTTTTTCTCTGCTACAGGAAACTCCCTTTATGTCTCCAGTTTTTACTTTCCATCTGATTTCTTTATTCACAATGTAATGCACAGCATTTAACTTGTTGGTATTGTTTTGAACTCAAACTTCTGTTCAATAGAGATTATTCCCTTCCCACTCACCCTTCATACCCAGAAACTGGTATTTCCTCACCACACTGGGGATGTCTAGAAACGTTGAGTTACCTGTGACTGTGATCCTTTTTTTTCTTTAATGAAAAAAAAATAGAGAGGCAGAGTCTTCCTACGTTGCCTAGGTTGGACTGCAGTGGCATGATCATAGCTGACTGCAGCCTCGATCTCCTGTTCTCAAGTTATCCTCCAGCCTCAATCTGCCAAAGTGCTGGGATTACAAGCATGAGCCATTGCACTCAGCTAAGAATCTACTCTTTTTTAATCACCTAAGTCCAGAGCACCAAGTGTTGTTAAGTCTTTCCTTTGCAGATTCCATCTGATTTGCTTCTTTCCTTTCCATTTTAACAATGTGGTTTTATATATATTCTCACAATCTAAATAACTGATCAGAACAAGAGCCTTGCCGCTACTTTCCTGGCCTCCATCTCTCTTACTCTATCCACCCTGCTTGCTGTTATGACACTACTTTTATCCTGACTGCCCTGATCAAGAATCTAGCAAAGTCAATATCAACGGTACACACAAAGGGTCCTTTTACTCAGGAAAATGGACTTGCATGAATCAGTGATGCTAGATGTGTTATGAATTCAGATTTATGACTAACATTCTATTTGAAGCCAAAAGAGAGGAAAAAAAACAGTATTAATGGACATTTCCTAATGAATTCTTAGGCTTTTAGTACCTGTCGATGTTGTAGTTAAAGGTAGTTTCCCAGTCACATTTTCTTCCATTCAATACCTAATGGGAAAGTTTAGAAATCTATAGTAGACTTCCCTTTTAGAAGCCCACTGCTATATTCCAGGAGGAAAAAATGAAAATGCAAGTGATTGTTGGAAATGGAAATGTCCCCCCATCTTTTTTTTTTAATGGTAAGATATTTTTTCTCCATTTGCTTTTTCTCTTGAACAAAATTCCTTTTAAAATAAGATCTAAATATTGACTTTTCAAAATCCCAATGCTTTATTCTCAATCAACATATTAACAAAGTACAGCTCAGAGGCTCTGTCTAGCCAAACATTTTATTTAGAAACAAATTATAAATGTATATTTGGTATATGCATCACCCCCAACATTTTAAACAGTCAACAATGGCTTCTACTCTCTAAAAGCACATTATCTATACAACAATAATGATCAGCCTTTACTGTACATGTAATGATGTGCAAATATTGTGTTCTGTGATTTATCCATAGTGTCTCATTTAAATCTCCCCATAACCAAGTTTTGCAGATGAGAAAACTGAGAATTAAAAACAAATTTGCCAAAAGACACGTGAGTAAATTTTCAAATGAGAATTTTTATAGAATCTTCTCAGACTTCAAAGCCTGTAAATATCCTCCATGAAATACTGTATTCCCAAGCTTCCTGTAACATAATACTTACTGAACTCAATTATGGAATACTGTCTGTATTCTCTTCCATTCCCTGGCTAAATGTGAACTTCTTAAGGAAAGTATTTGGCTTATTAATCTGTAGTTTCAACAACACAATGTAAGATCCATCTAGCAACCAGTTAATAAATATGGTTGAACTGAACTAAATACATTTTCTGAAATAGGGTACAGAATGCATATTCTTATGGGAAGAAATGCAATACTTCATAGGTTAAACATATGGTGTCTTAAGTAATCATTTATAAAATATACTTTGAATGATTTGATCATGGAATACCACACATTGTGTTCTGCTGGGAGCTGACCATCATTTTTTCTCTCTGAGAGGTAGAGGTTCAAGTGCAAACCCTGGGGGCCAGTGCTTTTACTAGCTGTGTGACACGGGAACCCTCACTAGAATCATTTCATGTCTCATTTTCTTCAAGTGTAAAACAGAAATGATGATAATAAAACATTTACATAGATTTCAAGTGAGAATTATATCAATTAATTTATTAAAAAGCACTTAGGTCAGTGTCTGGCTTACTGTTAACACTTAGTAAATGTTAGCTATTCTTATTATTTTGACATAACATACAGCACGTCGCAAACATTTCAGTCTCAGATGGCTTTAGTTTGATTTCCATGTTCTTAAAATTATTGACAACCAAATAACTTTAATTTATCTAACATATCTATTGTATTTACCATATTAGAAATTAAAACTGAGAGGATATAAAGATTTAATTAATTTAAAAGTAATATTAATAATCTCATACATGTTGACATAAAAATTATTATGAAAAATAACTACATTTTTAAAACAAAAGTATAGTGAGGGAGGATGGCATTATTTTATTTTTTTTTCAAGTCAGTTTCTGCATTGCAATATCATATTGTACCCTCTGGAAAACTCGCTGTACACTGATGAAGGAAAAAGGCAAACTACATCTTCTCACTATCAGTGGACATAGTTTTAGAGAAACCCTAAGGTTCTCCAGAGCATATGTTGAGAAACTGTTTTATAGAGAAGCTTCTACAAGTAAATCTCAAGTTTTTGAACACTGATGTTCACTGACAAGATTTTATTATTTCAGTGTGTATCAATTGTGCATGTTCCAACTGGTTTGAGGGTGGAATATTGTTTATTTTGGAAAGAAAACATGCAGTTTTCTTCTCATTAAGACAAGAAATCCTATGGTAAACAACCTTTACCTCTAACCAGCTCGAGTGCAGGCTCTGAAAGTCACCTTGACCCTGCTTTACATCATGGACGTGCCTGGAGCCAGCTTGGGAAGCCCAGAGTTTAAAACTAAATGGAAGAAAATTAGATTTCCCTTTGCCTAGTTTTCTAGAAAACACTCTCAGGAGACACATAGTGACAATACATGTGAAAAAGAAAAAGAAGAAAGAAATTCCATACCGTGTGTTATTACATATTTGGCTAAAACTGTTCTGAATAATTTAGACTTAAAACACTGATGCAAGGTAAAACAGACTAGACACTATTTTAACTGACAAATAAGTAGTTACAGGAAATTATTTTTAAATTACGTGAAAAGGAAAAACATTTTGATATCTTATCTACCAAACTCAGGATAAAGTTTCTCACTTTTCAATATTCTGTTAAATTATAGTATCATGGTTTTCCATAAAACAAAACAAAACAAAACAAATCCCTTATTTTTTAAACTCTAAATATCAAAAATATCAACAATTTGTTTTTAAAAGTTTACAAGAAAAGGGACATATGAGATATTTAGTGCTGACCAGTGTGTTTTTCTTTTTTAAGTAAAGGGAAATATGAGATATTAACACATCTGACCAGTGTGTGTGTGTTTGTGTGTGTGTGTGTGTGTGTGTGTGTGTGTGTGTGTGTGTGTGTTTAATAATAATGACACAGTCCGCTGGGCATGGTGGCTCACACCTGTAATCCTAACACTTTGGGAGGCCAAGGCAGGTGGATCACCTGAGGTCAGGAGCTCAAGGCCAGCTTGGCCAACATGGTGAAAACCCATCTTTACTATAGATCCAAAAAAAGGTATCTGGGCATGGTGGGGTGTGCCTGTAATCCCAGCTACTCAGGAGGCTGAAGCAGGAGAATAGCTTGAACCTGGGAGGCGGAGGTTGTGGTGAGCTGAGATTGCACCATTGCACTCCAGCCTGGGCCACAGGGCAAGACTCTGTCTCAAAAATAATAATAATACAGTCTGTTTCAATAATGTTTCATTAGTCTTTATCTTCAAATCTCCTAAAACAGGATTTAGTACAATGGCAATAATAATAGTAATGACATTTATTTAGTGATTACTATGTGCCAGAAACTTCCCTAATCACTTCACACACATTCATCAACAAACACATTTAGCCTTCATGGTAGGTGTTACTAACTTCATCACATGCATGCATTAACTGAATCAAGAATAATTTCACACCCATAATCCCAACAGTTTGGGAGGCTGAGGGGTGTGGATCAACTGAATTCAAGGCCAGCCTGACCAACATGGCAAAACCCTGTCTCTACTAAAAATAGAAAAATTAGCCAGGCGTTCTGGTGAGTGCCTGTAATCCCAGCTACTTGAGAGGCTGAAGCAGGAGAATTGCTTGAATCAAGGAGATCGAGGTTGCAGTGAGCCAAAATTGTGCCATTGCACTCCAGCCTGGGCAACAAGAGGGAGATTCAGTCTCAATAAATAAATAAATGAATAAATAAATAAATAATAGTAATAATTTAAGTAAGTTGTTCAAAGTCACAGAGATCACATGTTTGGAGCTATAGCAGCCTCTAACTTGAAGCCTGAGCTCTCTACCACCATGTCATATTTCCATGCTTGGTAAATATTTATTGCAAGAGAGACCATAAATGGGTGGGTTAAATTCATGTCATTTTTCTTAAATTTTTAATACAAACTTGGTTTTCTGTATAATTTATAAAATAAAATATATGATTTGTTTGCCGAATAGCAATTGGATTTGACAAACAATAAGACGAAAATGACACCCTAAAGGGAATCTAACCAGTAGCTAATACTTGAATGAACTGAAAGCCAGGAAATTACCACACATTTCTAACCCCATCAATTAAGCACATGTTTATGACACAACTTTATATATAA